>NW_008623806.1:46728-67357 GCF_000691845.1 Merops nubicus
AGTAAAATGATTTTAGGTTTGGAGGTCTTTTTTGTTTCTGTTTTTCTATGATAACCCTCTTCCTAAAATCCTTTCAGTGTATAAGCCTTCTCCATCACTTAGGTGAGCAATATTATGGAGCTGTTATCACTGGAGAAGGGCCTTGGCTTGCATAGTCCCCTTCTGGTGAAGCAATAAAAAGAATGTTGAGATGCCACTCACAAAAGATTGCTGCATAAGATCTCTCAGTGCCTTCCACTGATGCAAAATATATTTACACCAAGGAAAAAGAGCTCTCAACACCTGCTACCTCAAATGTTAATGAATACACACACACACAAATGCATGCAATACTTCCTCCTTCTCAACTATAGCAATTTGAAGCTGGAAAATTTGCTGATGAACATCATGTGATGGAGTTAGGATACTGCGAACAAAGACCACAGTTGATCAGGAATGGAATAAAGTTAAGCACACCAGGAAAACAGAACTTCTAAATGCCACAATTCCCTTGCTTTATGTTCTGCATTTTTTTAAGGTAAAAGAATGCTATTTATTTTGTGATGTACTCTCTGCAAAGAAAAATCACACTGTATCTAGAAACAATATTCCACAAAAGGAAACAAAAGCATTTGTCTCTTAAGTAAGTCAAGAAAATTATTTTGATGATGGTTCAATGGTTCTAAACGATTCAAGGAAGATCCCTTTATGTCACTTGTGTTTGTTTTGATTGGTCCTTGTCAGGCTGCTGGTGTGAAGGTCTAACTAAATTTAGGGGGTTTCCAGGGAAAGAAGGCTGAGGTAGAAAATAGTTGAGAAAACTGGACATGTTTTTTCTTTTGTTTACCATCCAAATTTTCCCAGCATGTCATGAGATTTACAGAAAAAGAGTTTCTTACGGAAATCTAACAACTTTTGTCCATTCGGCCTGCTTTATCATTGCCCTGTCGGTGTCGGCACAGCCCCCTTGGCAGTGGCCAGACCAGAATTGGTTCCCTTACACCCAGCTGGGCCCTCCTAGATAAAAAGTTTGAGAGAAGCACCTCAGAAATTTTGGCAGCAAATAATACTCACTGTGAAGCATATTCACTCCTTGATGCCTCAGTCAGCCTTCATAGGACCATGCACTCGAGGGTGCTGGTGCAGCATGGATGATTCTGGCCTTGCAGCAGCACCTGTATGCTGAATTGCAGGCACGTGCAGTTAACAAACCAGCCTAGCTCTCCTCTAAGCTAGGAGAAGAATAAGACCAAATCTGCAGCACCAAGTCCCTTGTCTCATGCATGATGAGAGAAAACCATGTTTTGGGGTGGGTTATTCACAGGTTTCAGCACTAGGCAGTCTCCAGATTTCAGGAAAGTGCATGGAGGGAACAAGACCCTACCAAAATAAGCTTCAACCCTGGAAAAAGGAGACTGTCTTGCATTACTTTTTCTCCTTTTAGCAGAAACATTTGTCCAACATCTGTGTTTCTTTCAACCTTGTACTTCTCAGCAGACAGGGTAATTTGACCCAGAGGATTTTGGCTATCTAAGCTGTGCTTAGTCATTTGGCCCCATTGCATCACTACGATACAGCTCAAAACAGAGAGCTCCTTTTAATATATTTCTTGGTTCAGCTAACAAAAATTATTCAAACTTTGGTTTTAGCTGGGCTTATTAAAACAGGACTATGTTTAAGTTATAGTAATTGTCAATAAAGTCTTTTATAGAAAATTTAGCTCAACATGTTTTAGATCTTGCTCAATTTGAAAGAGTTTCCATTAAAAAGAGAACAGCAATGTTACAGAGTGATAATGCAAAAATGAAAAAAAAAAGGAATTTTTTAGCATAAAAGGAATTATTTAGCATAGTAAAAGGAGGGATAACAGAGTAAAAGGAGTAATGGGAGGAAATTAATAAAGGAAATATATCGGTAGGGGAAAAAGAAAAATCTGTGAGTTAACCAATAGAAAAATCTCCCCAGAGAGCAGAGTGGCCCACTGCTAGGCAATTTTAAAATAACTGGCCAAAATATTACCAAGTAAATATACAGACTGGAAACAATTCTGCACTTGTACAGACAGAAAACTAGATTACTGTTCTGTCTTCTACTTCAGAATTTTATAAAAGTGAACAAGTAAATTGAGCTTTCTGACTGACAAATCTAGTGAAATTCAGAATCCTGGCTGCTGAAGTGTAATTGCACAGCTTTCATCTTTTCCAGCATCAGAAAAAGAAAAAAAGAAAATGGAAAAAAGTGTTGTTGTTTTAAATTGACATTCATTTTGTTGATGTGAGTGATCAGTTATATTTGAGTTATCTAGTAATAGTCTGTTCCTTGACTGACATTGAGACAAGAGAAATTATTTGCACTAAAAAATGCTACATAACCACAACTTAAACTGCTACTTTAATTCTTTTAATCAAACATTTTTAACTGCAAAATAAAACAGAAAAGCCAAAATGCTCTTATATATAGACCTCACAGTCATATAATAATAAAATAGTTTCTGAAAATTAAGAACCAAAACTGACATCCTTTTTAAATATTTTATTTGAAGGACACTACATAAACCATTATGGTTATTCAACAGATAGTAAATGAGGCAACACTAATGTTTGTGGGTTTTAATTTGTTTCAAAAATATACTGAAAAACAGATACTCACTTTTCAAGCTATTAGCAAGTTTGCAGACATGAAGCAAGCTATGCCATACATGTTAGACATCGATATCTGTTCAATAAAAAAAGATCAGACTTTCTTGTGGTGCTGTATCTTTTTGGAAAGCACAGAATTTTTTAGCTATTCAGTGACTGCATTGATACAGCAGGTAACTTATTTAGTAGTCCACAGAAAAAATTAATTGAACATGGGAATGAAGATACAACATAAAAATCCTCTGGAAAGTTTCTGTATATATTATGACTATCACATTTTAAAATAAAGAAATAAAACAGTCAACAGACTTGTTTCTAGTATGATTAGGTGTGAAACTATTACAGCAATTTTTTAAACCATTGCTATAATATTTAAATAGTTTGTACCTCGTTTAGGATTTAAAATAGATTTTTATTTTCTTTAAATATTGTCCTATCTTAGCACACAAATTTACAATAACATGCCATAAATCCTTACATCTATTTATTTTTTAACAGCATCTGTTGATTTCAGTCCTACCTAGAGTGAAAACAGGGACCTCACCAGCAACTCTGGCACATTTGGACCAAACCAAGGTTAACCTGCGCAGATGTAATTTTGTAGCATTAAATATGTTTCAGTTTACTTTTGATTTGTTTTGGCTTATCATAAGCACAATACAACTTTGGTGGAGTTTGAATATATCTTTATTTTTATTTATCATAAAAGTTCAAATGCTTATATTAAAACTTGACTTGTGTATTTACAGTGTGTTTTCTATTTTTAAGAATCAAAAGCTGTATTTCTATATACAGCAGACAGCTTTTAAAACAAATGACTACAGAACTCCTCTATAAACCAGAAATAGTTATATTACAAAAATGTTGATATTATTATTTAGGAGTTTTAAATACCATAATTTACGAGTAAAATTACATTGTATTGTATGATTAATAGTTCTAAAAGATTAATACATTGATTGATATAGAGGTTATGAGGATTACTATTTTTTATTAAAATAAAAGTATGCACATCAGTTATCTTTAAACATGTAAAATCAGGAAATGGATGTTTAGGTCTTCCTGGGTATTCTCTCATTGAGTGTAGAACTGCAAAGTACACTAAGACTTGCATGTAAATATACAGCTAAAATTAAAAATTTACAAGTGAAAAAATCTATCCAACTTTAAATAATGTTGTGTAATTTCAGATCAGTGGGCTGGTTTGTTTGGGTCTTTTTTTTTTTTTTATGGATGAAATAAAATGGTTTCCTAATTGAGCACTCCATAGCAATGTTGCTAACTTTCAGGCTATAAATAAGAAACTGAAGTAACAAAACAAATGGTGTATTGTAACTAGAAGGTTGTGGCTTCATTGTAAAAATATTATTTATTACCATTTTTACATTTAATATCTCTATTCAAATATGTGTAAGCAGTTCGGAACAAAATCACTCAAAAAAAAATAGTGTTGAGGTTTAAATATATTAATTCATCAGAAATTATTCAGGGCAATATTGTTTTTCAATAATGCTGTGACTCATCATTTATTCTGAGGGCTATCACCTGGTTTGCTTGTGTAAAAAGTGTGGAGGGTGAAGCAAAAGTTAAAGGCACATTTGAAACGTGGTTCCCATTCTGTCTGTACCTGACATGATATGCTAACAAGGATCGAAGGTGTGTGCACTTTCTTATCAATTTCAGTGTCCATTCACCATATAGGTAACCAGTATCTCTGGAGATAAAGTATACCCTTATGTGGATTGTGCTATTACAGTCACCACAATTCAATAAGATATATAAACACTCAAAGAAAGAATTTACTCCTTGAACAACCTGCTTCCTTAAAAACAAGTAGTTTAGTTTTAGCTTTAAATTCATTACTTTATCGCGTCACATATGTCCACCCAATAAACACAGTGCAACATGACTCTGGATGCTAATTTCTTTAATATATGTTTTTTCTACTATTTAAAATGTCACATATTCAAAATTGAAGTAACATATGAAGCACATAACAAAATAAGAAAGGAAAGTTTAAATAATATTATATACATTTACTTTTAAATATCTATCTGGAGAGAGATAAAATCGTGTTTTAAAAATATCCCATATTTTAATAATACAATTTAACTGTAATAAAATAATTGCAGTAATAAACCATTCTATAAAGCATCTTCCCTTCAGCATTTAAGAAAAAGACAGTATTGTAATATTTCTCCAACTTTCATTCAATTAACTTTCTTAATTTGCTTGTGTTCACTTTGTTTTTTTTGCTTTCCTGCATCCTCTTTTAACACATGTAGTACATAAAAGTCAGATGTATAAGCCATGTATTCTGATCTTCATTTCTAAAAATTAAGTACTTGTGAAAAATCATACTATGACAAGTAGCATTCTTCTGTAAACTTTGGCAAAGCCAAAGAGCTGTTTCAGTAAGGTACCGCTCCAGTACCTTACCCCTACCCAAGATGGTAGATAAGGGTTTCTTTCACAAGACAGTGCTGTCACTCCAGGCCACATCAGCTGTTGGGAACAGAGAAATAGTACGGCTGGAAAGCAGTGTTAGGACTTTATCTATTTTCCCCTTCTGAGATGTACTGCTTATTAGAATTATTTGATAATAAGGACTACGTTTTATCCTAAAAAAAAAAAAAAAAAAAAAAAAAAGTTTGCACTCAGCTACAGTAGTTCTGTGCTGTGCAAAAAAATAATTTACTTCAAATCTCATTTAGTTCTCTATGACTATTTAGAACTTTATCTGTAGTTACAAGACAATATGATCCTTCCACTTGATTATGTTTTGTTTTAATCACATGTATGTAGGTAAAATCTATATTGTCAAAGTAGAATATTGTAACTGAGCTTTTACCTTTTCTGTAGAACTATAAGATTCAGGAGGCAAACCGCATGCTCATTCTAACAAAGCAATATAATAGGGATGGAGGAGAGAAGCAATTTGGAGCCTACAGGAAGGTTACCATAAAATTTACATTTTCCATAAAATAAAAGTAGCCACCATTTCGCTGTAATCCCAGAGCAGTAACGAAATGGTGGTACAGAAGAAAACTACCCTATCAGACATATTTCATCATTGCTTCTATCCATCATTATCTTCTTTCACTAGCGTGATTATCATTTACCTTTCTCCTTCTTGCAGGCAACGTCCTAATTTTAGATTAAAAATCAATAGATATAACACAGCAAGTAGTTAAGGTGTAATTTTCAAACTAAGACAACATACTATAGCAAGTCTTTTTTTTTCTCCTCCTTTGAACTGCGAAAAAGTACAGCATAGTGTTTCTATCACACACTGATGAACACATCTCTTGGAAGTGCTACTGTATGAAAGCTGTATCCTAGAGGTAGAACACATGGTATGGAATATGACTGCTGCATTGGTCAGTATGCTATTTTAATAATTATATGATGAAATATATGTAAATAACACTCAAAGGACCAAAATGGCTTAAACCAATTGTTTTTAATTTTAATATACAGTGTTGCATTTTGTGAAGCACTTTAAAGTAATATGCATATTGGTATACTCAGTTTAGAAATGTATATTAAAGCATTAATTTTCTAAGCAATGCCATCCTTTTTTTCATTAATGCATGCTCTTCAGGTGTGGAACGCAGTGCCTACTTGTTTGTGAAGACAGAAACAGTATTCATAGATTACTGCAGTTATATTCTGTGATACCATGCTGTGCATACTAAAAGAATTAATAAAGTTTATCTTGTAATCTCTACAGAACGACTATGTGCTATAAGCTTTATTAACTAGGTCCTAAATTTATAAATTTGTAATAAAGCAGAAAAGTAATTTCTGGAGTATATTTTTTAATACTATGCTTGGTGTTTATTACCATAAATATGTAATGATCTTAAAATGGGTGACATTTTCAAATACAGTATATTATAGGAAAATAGATATTTCATATAGAAATTGAATATTTTAGATTCCAATATCATGTTTTAACTAATAAATCGCAAAACACAAAAATATAAATCATTTAAATAATAATACTGAATTTAAAGGTTTTTAGGAAAATCTTTCAAAAGCATCCTTAACAATGCAAAATTTGTTTGTATAAATCTTCAATTATGTACAAGTAAAACAAATGTTCTGTTCCTCTTAAGTACTTCCATTCTTTTCCAATTCAAAGCAAAGAGTATTTAGGTAACACTGCCACCTATTGCTTAAAAGTTATAGTTACTAAAATCTGTCAGTTTTTTGTCATTCTTGTTGCCGTTTTTGACTACTACACTTTCGTTATTTTTAATAACCAAATGAGACTTTCATATTCAAGGATGCTTAAAAAATAAGTGTCTGCCTTCAGTTCCAAGGCTATAATTTATTAGGAATTAATGGAAACTTAACAAAAGAACATTTCAGTATCTATGAAAGTAAATTTCTGGAAATAACTGAAAGAAGATAATTTCAAATATAAAATCTTTCCAGAACAGGAACAAAAGAAAATTCCTCAGGCTATAACATGACACACATTGCAAAATTCAAGTTATTGGTTAGATTAAAAGTGTCTAATGTCGTCCAAAATAGCAAGATTCTTGCTAACATTTTGCAAGTGGCTAGACAAATACTCAAATTATAAACCCACATCTGCAGTTCTTTTCAAGACACATATATAAAAGCATGGAAATAAGTTAGTATTAAGATCAGATCTAGATCTTTTCAGCAAATAATCATTCCTAGGACAACCACCAGAAGCTCACTAATTACACATCTGGACAAGAGCATTACCATCAGAATAACCTTAACCGGTCTAAAAGACAAAAAAAAAAAAAAAAAAAAGAAGAAAATTAAAGAAATTAAATGAAACAGATATTTGATCATATTAAGTGAGGAAAGTAGTCTCATGTGTCAATCAGGAAGATAACTGCTTAAATGTAAAATAAAATCATTTATACAAACTCACATAATGTATGTACTATCCATGTTCATTTACAATAATAGAGAAAAATTACTTTGTTTGGAAGAAAAGTTTTTGCTGAAAGGCGTCTTTTTCTCCTCAGTGTATTACTCAGTCTGCAACTGTAAAATAAGTTAACTTTACTTCTTCACTACATGAAAGTAGCTGTATATCGTATCAACTCCCTTATATTGTCTTGTATTATTACAAGAAACTACAAATCCAAATAATCCTAACTCATGTTTAAAAATGTTCACGATTCAGTATATTGACATTTGCCCTACATTAACATAATATACTATGAGTCCAGTTGTATTCCTAAGATTTGAGAAATTCTGAGATGCATGTATACATTTAAGAAGAGGAAAAATAGAAGATATTTTTTAAAATAATACAGGTTTTAGGGTTTGTGGTGTTTTTAGTTGGTTGGTTGGTTTTTTTTATTAAATACAGTATTCTAATTCTTAAAGTATTTGAAATGTACAGGAGAGGGTTGTAGGGTTTTTTAAAGTAACACAATGACTCAATAAGAAGGCTAATTTTCTTATTTATTTAATATTTTTTTCTATAATAATAACTATAACCTTTATATAACAGAAATCAGAAACTACATCCAAACAATATATGCTCTTTCTGTTAGAGATTCCCAATCTTTTTCCTCACTCATACAGTTTTACCTTATGACGTTTTTAACCGCTTCCCTGCTACTAGAAGTTTACCTCTCAAAACAGTCAGCTACCACAGCCAAACACTGTCACAGAGAGCAAACAACTGAATTCAAAAAAATAGCTACACACCTGTTTTTACCTTTTTGTGTTTATTTCTTATTTCTATACTTCTGAACTCAGATAGCAATACAAGATACTTGCATCAATGTAAAGCTGAAAAAAACCCTGAACTTTGTTCCCTTTTTTTAGCTCTTTAAATAAAATGAATATTCAACACCTAGAAATGTTATGTATTAAAGGAAAAAGCTGGATATTTTTCCGATTTCATTAAATGCTAAAGGAATTTGACACCAGATTATTCAACCTTAAATTCACTCTACTTAGTACCATAGAATGAATTATTAATGACCTAATTGGTAAACATTGATTTGTAATGTAATTACTTTTTTTAACATACCATTCTATGTAAATATCAGGCCAAGACCTAAAAGTTTGTTACTTTTAATAAATTTTCTTTGATGAAACACACCCCTTGTATATAATCACATAACAAAATATTTTCTCATTTTCTTCTTTAACAAACTTTCCTTTGGAAACTGTAATATGTTTCCTAATGAAATGCTTTGTGACATCAGTTTTTTGCACGTATATTTTCCCTACCTCTTTTACTACTAAATTCTGACATACCAAGACCCACAGATTATATAAGGAAAAAAAAATGTATTAAATTAGAAGAATATTCAAAATGGGTAAAGAGAGCAAGCAAACAAACAAGCAAACAAAAAAACTGGAATATATCAAATCAAGCGTGTGAAACCTAGGGAATAAAATGCAAAATCTAAAATCAAAATGGTAGAGGAGTCACTTGTTAATATTTTGTAATTTTACCTCCAAAATATAATTTACACATATCAAATCAATGCTTTCCGTAGATAGTCTAAAAATCAGTATAATTTTGGCCTGTCATATATGAGATTAACAGGTAGGCATGTGCACGCTGAAATGCTTGTGAAAAATGCTGGTTTGCCTTGCCTGTTAACATTTCTGTGCTAAAATTGAGTTCAGACAAAGGTACAACAATGCAAGGCATAAATACAGCATAGGTGAAAAACAGTATCTTCCCTAGTTGTCGGCTCTAATCAACTACAGGCATCATTGTAGAATGTATGTTAAAATGCAAAGATAGTTATACTTCAGTAGCTAACATCATCATTACTTTTATGTCTTGGCTTTACTAGATCATTGCTTTAAATGATCATCACAAAACCAATGGAGCTTTAGTCTCTACATTACATTTTCTTCACAATAATTTTCAATTTTTTTTCTTGCATGTCATCATTTTAATGTAAATCTTTCCTTTTCTTTTCAATAAAATAAAATTATGAAATAATCCTGCTTTTTGCAGTATTAAAGATGACAGATAAGCTTGGGTGGATAAAAATCAAGGCTCCTAACAGAAGCTGTGCACCTCGCATGTCTGAACCCTTCCAGATTGTGCAGTGCTAATGACAGGAAAAATTAGCATGTCTGTGAGTTGCCTAAAAAGAATAACAAGCTACCTTTAAGAACCTAACCATATCTCTACACTAAATTATAAACAGCTGTTTTCCATAATTTTCTGTAATAAGCCCTAATGAATTGTTTTGAGACAGATTAATAGAAAAATCTTTGTTTAGAGCAATACTAAATGATCATTAAATCTATCGGTGACGACCATGATGCTGTTTAATCATCACCTTTTTTATCACCAGGTTTAACACATTTAGAAAATAAAACACAAGGAATACAAGGACAGCTGAATATAGTAAAAATCTGATTTGAAAACAATAACATATTTTTATTAGATGGTCAGCTATGACACAGTTTAAAAGAACAGGAAAAAATCTCCAAACTATTGGATTTTTACCAGTGTCTCTTTCCTTTCAAGAATCCTGTGCAATATGTGTTCATCCTTTTCTGACTGAGACAAGAAAACTAGAAAGGGGATAGTACAATACAGCACATACATACTGCTATCGCCTCTAGATATATGACCCAAAATGATGCTAAGAAGTCTCTCTCTGACCTCCCGTTAACCAGGCTCTTGTGATTAATTCAGCATGCCCTTGAAAGTATCTGCTAGAGATCCTTGTGGGTTTTTTTTTAATTTAAGAGTTTCTGAAGCCCACCTATAGTTTCACTGATAGATTTTTTTTTTTTTTTTTTAATCAGAGGAAAAGCATTAATCTATGAGCAGAAATCTGCAGTAACAGAAAAGCACCACCTGCCTAAGCATTTGCCAAATAGGACGATAAATACCACAACATTTCCAGACCTAAGTTTCATAGACATCTGTATCATGGTAACACTGCATTTCCCTTCTTTGACAGACGAAATTACTATTCCTTGAATTTTTTTTTTTCCTCCTCTCTTTCTTTTTTTCTGATTATGTTCTGGATGGCAAAATTTAGGCCACAAAATGCTAATTTCTAACCTAACACCATGACAGCAATCACAGCCATCACAAGGATGGAATAAAGACAGCAATCTAACATCCAGGGATATGAATTTCTGATCAGTGCCTGGCAGACTGCCGTGAAAGCTTACAGTAATCCCATTGGACAGCTAGGGTTGATGAAGCCTGGGAACAGGCAGCCACAATGTAGGTAGTTCACAATTGCAAGCATTTGTCCATAATTTAAAGCTATATGAGAAGTGGAGAGTATTCATCTGAACAACAAGCTGTAATTTAACTAGAGTAACATTTACACAGTTTTTAACCCATTAAGTCCACCTCTTCTTACCTTGACATTCCCTCGGTTTAATATCCATTGCAAACAAAAATCCTGCACATTAAATGAACATATATTTTTAGCATTGACAGAGCACAGGATAATTTGGCAAGATTAACTCTTATTTTATATTTGGCATAAAACAAATTATTTATTCTTGAATCTACAATCCTGACTATGTAAAACCTCAGAGAAGCGAGTGCTTCCCCTTAAGTCAAGGAGGCCTGTCCTGACACCCTGGCTTGCACTCAGTAAAATCTAATTTACAGACTGATCATGTGATTAAAGTCCTTTTCAGAGCGATAATGCCTCAATCATCCAGTGACGTTCACACCAGACAAAAACTAGCCCCTGCTGAAGTCGAGAGGCTCTGCAAATGGCAGATGATTATTCAGGCCTTGAGCTCTGACAGACTGAGGGCTTTCTCTATCGGGCTTTAAAACTATAGTCTGAATTGTAAGATGTTGCCTCTTGCTCAAAAGCCCCGAAATGCACCTTTCCACACTACACCAGTGCACTCCTCATCCCTGTTCCAAATTTAGCCATCATTAATTGTCATTCCTCTATTTTGTCACAAAGTGTTTGCTGCATGTGCAGCACTGCTGTCAGGATTTACAAGGCCCAGACTTGATGCCGAAGCTGCTCCCAGTGAAGTCGTGTCTGCCCAGAAACGGGAGCACAGTGACAACTAATGACACATAAAAGTGGGCAAGTGAAGCTGCCACTGCCGCACAGAGAGTGCAGCACAGCGATGAGCAGAGATGATCAGAGGAGTGGTAGAAATGCAAGAGCTGCACCTGCGTATCTTTTATGATTTCTTATGGAAGCTACACAGCAAAAGAGAAAGAGATGCACGGCCGCATTGCCCCCAGCAGCCACGGCAGCTTGCGCATAATGGGACAAGTTTCCAGAAACATTTCACACTTGTAAATTACTATCGTTATGCACAGAAATAGTAAAAGCCTAAATGTGCTAAGAAAATCCCAAGTGCCACTGAAAACATTAACACATAAAGAGTAAGAAGCCCAGGATCTCTCAATGAAGCTCAAAGAAAAAGTTATATTTGTTTTGTTTGTTTGATAAGGAGAGAGGCTGCTTCAAGCTTAGTGCAATACAATGATGGGCCAGTTTCTTGTGCCTTGCAGCACTCCGAAAAAGAGGAAAACATCATTACAGCAACATGGATGTTATGGAGTTACTGCAGTCATTTTAGACATAGAACTCACTTTTTAAGAATTTCATCTGTTTTGGAGATTCTACTGATTTGTGAGGTGGTTCTAAAAGGGAAAAGGGGAGGAGACGTGGGGAAATTACTACTGTAAACTGCCTGGAAGTATTTATAGCCAAAATAAAATAACTGTAGTGGGAGCTAGATTTTGTTCTTTTCTTTGTTCTTTCTTTTGTACTTCCTTCAGTTCTTTCTCCTGCTTTCCTCCTCCTGCCTCTTTTCCCACTAGTTTCTTCTTCATAGCCCCTTTGATGTGTTCTTCTAAATTAATTTTTTGCTCACATTTGTGAATATCAAATCTCTATCTATTCCCTTTATTGCAATCTTTAAATAAATTCCCACCTTTCATATTCCAATACTTTCTCTTAAGCTCTCCTCAGCCTTGTTTGTAAGCCTTTTCTTCCCCCAGTCTTTCATGATGGTCTCCATTTCATGTCTGAAACAGACTTTCACCAGTTTTCTTTCAGCACAACTCAACAAAACATATATAAAGTAGCTCTCTAATCTGAAGTTGAGTCCCTTAGTTTGTTAACAGGAGCACTTAACTGCAATGTAGGTATATATATCTGATTGTATGGGGTGAGAAACAGCAGCAGATGGAAGCTAGTAGTAGTTCATGCCTAAGATCAGAGGAGTCACTTCACACCTTATCCTATTAAGGAGAGGGGAGAGACTACTCTTAATGGGTGCCATTTGGGTACATGTAGGGAGGGCTATGAGGCCCAGTGTGGTCCTTACTGACTCCCTCAAGGTATGTTCAGAGTAATAATACATTGGTTTATATTAGAAACATCCACATCCATTTGCACAAAAATACCACTGTACTTGTAATCTACTACCAAACTGGTCCTGAACATTTTCACAACTGAGTGATGCTAACCAGAAGCCCCTTTGCTAGTGTATTTTATTTATAACTATATTCCTATGCTCCTTATTAGTTCTAAGAATCATTTTTGCATGTGACTGTCCAACAGGCCTAACTGTGCACTTTCAGGAAAGTGCCTTGGAAAGTATGACACATCAAAAGGACATCTATAATGGTGTCCTGGATAAATGCATCAAGAAGAGCAACACTACCCATTTCAAATAGTCTAGCAATGACTGGGCATTATCCCCTGCTATACACAATGGAAGATTTGAAAGCTACCATCAGCAGATTTGTGTACAGCATCATATTTGTTTCTTCCCCTCTACTGCACAATGTAGCAACAGACTGAAGCTTTGGGGAAGCAGTGTGGACTGCTAAGAGGGGACTCAAAGCATGGTTCGAAAGCATTCTTTTTTTTTTTTCTCCAAGCTGCTTAGCAGTACCTGAAAGAGTATTTCTATTTTAAGTTATCTGCATAATGTTTTTATATCCCTCTAGATGCACTTCACCTGCCTTGGGGCATGGCTTCACAAACTCCTTACCAGTCCCACTGTGACTGGAGGATGTATCTATTAGCTGTTCAAGGAGGAAAAAAAAAAAAGCACAAGAAAAACACAGACATTTGTTAGAACAGCTTCCACTTCCACAGTGTAACTACAAGTAGATCCCCAAGTAGCTTGACCATCATCAAGCTATCAATTTACAATTGCTTGTAAATTTATCATGAAAATGTTTGCATAATGCTTACCTGATGACAATGAAATTTAATGACTGCAAGAATAATAAGTATGCAGATATAGACACACACATATATGCCTAAAAATCTGAATTACACCTTGCAAAAAATGGTTATAATAAAGGTGGGAATTTCAAAGCCATTTCCAAGAGATAGTGTATCACTCCTGGCAGCAATCCAAAGGAACTGCTAGCACAGAAGACTCAGGCATCTTTGTGCATGAACACAAGAAAGAGAGAAAAAGATAGTCAGACACTTCAGCAGCAATAGACAGCAGTGATACCTATTTTCTTTGAAACTTTAAGTCTTAAAACCTTAGTTCTTTCTCTCTCTATTAAATAGGGAAGATAATACTCCTTCTCCATTCCTCATAGATGTGTTGCCAGCCAAGATTCATTCACACTTGTGTAATGTGGTGATGGAAAAAATTTAAATGTTTAGATAAACACAAACAGAAAAGACTGCTAGATCACACATGTAAAATGTCATCCCCCAAAACTATCTGTATGGCTATCCTTTGGAATTAATGAGCAGGGACACATGAGATAGAAAAGTTTTTTGAACCCTACCCAAATCACTGGAGTTGTTATTGGCAACCACTGTAACATGTCTGCTATTAACTGTCCAAATGCCTATAAATCTGAAGAAAGTGTAACAACTGAAGTCTACGCTTGTCCATCAATTATGCAAAGTCCTAACATGAAATGTAAATTTTAATCTGATACTTTACTATTTTTCACCAGATAATTTCTTCTATTGATTCCAACTCTAAAGGATTCTCTAAAAGTAAATATGCAGAATCAGAAATTTAAAAAGCTATTTCAGAAACAACTGAGCAAGAATATTTATGTTCCTTGTCATATTTTGGGTTCTCCTTTCACTCCATTAAAGGCAAATTTTCTGCATGTTAGAAAACAGCTTCTTTTTCAAAACATTCCCATGAGACATGGAAGGTAAAAGTCAAATAAAGGTAGCTTGCCTCGGAATACAGAACCTTTCTTCTATCCTGATGGCAGATCAATTCAATGGGGGCTAAAAAAATAAATGAAACTCAGTTTAATAGAATTCCTTTTAATCAGGGCTTTAGATTATCATACTATCTCCAGGCACATAATGAGACATTAGGTTTGCCTATTTTATTGGAGGAACCACTACTACGATATTTCTGTCTTTTACAACTTCCATTTTGAGTGATGGTATCGTAGGTTGCTTCCAACTATTTTAAGCCTGACAAGACTTTTAAAAGAAATTACTAAAAGGCAAAAATGCAGGAACTAAAGAGTTGTGAACACTCTCAGTGCTATTCCCAGGCAGTTTCAGTGGATATAGTTAAACTGAAATTAACATTGTACACTAGTCATGCCTGCAGTGACTTCCAACATATACTTCTAAATACAAAATGATCGGTTTCCCTAAGTACATATTTTAGCCTGTTTCTAAAATAGAAAGTTTAATTCTTTCACCTGGATTACTTTTGTCTGCAATTCAAATGCCGCAGCTGCAGATCTTTTTTGTCGAAGACCTACTTCTTTAATAAATACAGGACAAATACAGATTTGAATTATCAGCTAAATGTATACTGCATGTATCCTTATGATGTAGGTATCCATAATGTATATTAAAGCATGAAGAAAAAAATCATCAGTACACCCACAACATAAACCAAATTTTATATTTGAAAGCAGTTCCATACTGCTTTTAAATGTTTTGTTTTGTTTTGTTTTTTTTTTATGTAAGGGCTCTTGAACAATATATAGATAGATAGATACCTCTATATATACATAGATTAAAAAAAAAAAAAAGTCCTTAAACTAGTAATTTGCTTTACATTGCTTGTATTTCTTTTAAAAAGATATCTGACTTCCAAACTCACATAAACATTTAATGCAAACTTACCTAGTCACAAGTGACATCCTTATACGTTCATAAAGCCCTACAAACCATAAACATCACTCAGAGAGAGAGAGAGACAGAGAAGACAAAGCAAAAGGTTTAAACATATCTTAGGAACCAAACATTTTGTTGCACAGCAGAAAATTTGCTAAAGCCCCTACTAAACTCAGGACGTTAAATCCCTGTGCATCATATTTTATATTATAGTTCTTCAAACTACAGTCAACAAATCTACATAGAAAATTCTGTTGTGAACTGTACTAATATACAATATCCCACAATCTTACCACCTGTTTCCTCCCTGTGTGCTATTTCTCTGACATCTGGGAAAGGAACATAAGGCTGATAATATCAGCAGAATCAGTTGCATCATTATGCAGTCATAACCCACATTAGGAAAACACATTTTGTTCCGATTCTAGGTCAAGTCATTATGAAAATTTGTATGCATGACTAGCAGAATAATTTGTAGAATGTTGTTTGCCCTGACATTTTGCTATCATAGTACCTCCAAAAGCGAGGGAGTTTAAGCCTGTTAAACTTCACAATTATGTTTCAGCTTCTGGGTGCCACTGGAGAAGTCATGAGAAGCAGACAGGTGAGTAGTGAGTTTGTATTTTAACACTTGCAAAGAAAGCATTCTTGAAACTGTTGTCTCCTTGGTAGGTGTTCAAATGACCTTTCAACAGTGGATTGGCACAAAGTAATGGTCAATAACAGCGGTTTGCTGTAGGGAAGCCTTCCACTCTGTCACCATGGTTTCCAGAGCTGAGAGCCCCTTAAAAGTAATTTTCAGCAAATGGGACAAAATCAGGAATTGGATGTAAATATTCTTTGTCCGGTATGTCAAATCCGTGCAAGAGATTCCACAGCTCTACTTTACAGCTGAGGTGAACACAGGTATTCTAGACTGTACTTTAATTTTAAATAAGCACCATGAAAATGCACATAGTTTTACACTATTAAATGGTATCTAGAATAATTTTGTACATTATTATAAACAAAACACAGGAATATCACAGCTGACTAGATTCATATCAATTATGAACTTAATTTTTACACACATTAAATACTTACCTCATTTCAGACTTTTTTAATACTGAAAAATTTTCTTTTAAATAAAAATGGTTTATACAGTTCACTTCCTGCCATAATCAAGGTCTTTCTAACCTGATATCTGAAGGTTATGCTTCAGTGAATAATTCAGTAGGTTAGTGAAACTGTGGCAGCAAAGAAAGTGCTAATCTTAGATGGAAGCTGTGAGGGATATTAAGAAACAATTGCAAAAAGTGACATATTTAATAGAGAAAGATTACTCTGTCCTACATCTATTTAATTTGAATTGAATAAATTTTGCCAGTATTTTATGAGATGCAGTCTGCAAATTATGTGAAACTTCATAGTGTCACTGAAGTCTAGAAGAAAGAATAAACGGGGTTTTTTTTTCCCCTCAACCATTTTGTGAGTATTGTGATTCTTGAGGACTTCTCACTCTTCTAAAAGAAATTTCAAAGGAATAGAAGAATCATTCACTGCAGGACTTTATTAATTTGAATTAAGAAAGAAGAAAGGTGATAGTACTAAAAGATAAATAACAAGAAGCAATAGAAAGATCTTGTGTAATGAGACTTCTTGAAATAACTGAATTCCTTCTGGACTGTAACTGAGTGAGGCCAGACATTCTCAATCTTTCAGGGAAAATTTAGTTGCTCTGGCTGAGACAAGTCTGAAAGTATGAGTAAATGCAAGTGTGAAAAATGATAGGGGGCAGGTTTTGCACTTAATCACTAAACAGATCCTTAATGCAAACCCAGTCCTGACAAAAATAATTTAAGTCTATGTTCATACGATACCTTGTAAGAGTAAGTGGAATAGGAATATGGTGCTACTACTAAAAATATTAACTGCATCTTATGCAGTTGTAGAGATAGAAATTATTTTTTTTTAACTTTTACGGTTTTTCTTCCAAATGTCTCTTCCAATTTTTTTAACTTTTTTAAAATATATTTCTGGTTTTGTTCTATTATATACTGGAGTGTTAACAAATTATACAAGTATCCTCTTTATATATTTTTGGAAAAAAAAATAGAATAATTTACAACATTTGGTGAAAGATAGCCAAAGACTCAATTACATGGCAAACCCTCTGAGAAGAGCAGAAAATATAATAATTCCTGCATGCCATGAAGCATCTTGAGAAGGCAAAAAGACTCACAGTGCTGTAAAACATATTAAAAGGCAGCCATGTATTACTACATTTTATAAACTCAATTATATATTGAGCCCATGTTTTCCTAATTATGGTATAAAAAGCAGAGAACTTGCTCCAAATTTTGATCAGAAAATTTGTTTAGCAGGAATTTTGAACCTTGTTCCTGCACCACCACCACCCCATCCCAAGTTATTCTGCTGCTCAATGCAAATAGCCTGAAACCTATAGATTTGTTATGATTTGGGTTTTTATTTGAGGTTGGCAAATTTTTTCTTTAAAGTACTTACACTCTATCATTTTTAAGTAGTTGATAGACAAACATTAAATAATTACTGAATACTTTGGGAAAATGCTGACCACAGAAACTAGCTATACATTTTGAAGTCAAACTTTCAAGCTCTTGGTCCTGAATGTGGATTATTTGATATTTTCTTTTGCTCTAGATGCCCACATTATTCAAAACTGAGAGGAGACAGTAACTCCTTCCTCCACACCGTTCTCCCCTCCAAGTTCAAGAACAGCAAGACCATACTACAGGCAAAATTGTTCTCTCTGATCTGCATGGTGGATCCAATATTCCCAATGGGAATTCCGCACTTTCTGAATAAAGAGACAAATTTCACTAATATTATGACACATAATTATGGATTCACTGATATTGTTGACACTATCATTTCTACTTTACTCATTTTTAATCCCCTTTGTCTGCTCCAAACAGATAGAAAGGACAAAACCACGGATTCATTGTGCACTACAGAGAAAAAAAAAAATCTCTTGTATGCATGATTAACCTTATATCGAACAAATTAATATATGAGCAAGAATGGAAATAGGTTATGAAGCATTTCACTTCTGCTATAGGTTACCAGATCAAGTCTGGTTCAGGTCACTGATAACCTAAAGATATTACAGCCTAATGGCCTGTTTGTGACTCACATGAAATGAGCTGGACTTATTTAAATTAATGGAAATAAATTTCTATATCACAAAAAAAAATATATAAAACCCACACCGGACAAAAATCCTTCCTGGTAACACTAACAGCAAACAGTAACTGCTGAAATGTATCAAAGATTAGATTATCTTTTAATTTCAAATGGTGATCACATAAGAAAGCTATAGTAAGAAAGCAGTTGAAGAGTAGTAAAGACAGAGGAAGAGGCAGAGAGGGGATGCTGTGTTTGTCTAGGTATCATCTGATACGTGTACAAAGAGAAGACTTCAGTCTTAAGGCCTGTCAATTCAGCACCTTTCACAACTACAAAATGTCATGTACTACATACTGATGAAATAAAAGACAAAGGTGTCAAAGGAACTATTACACAATATTCTAGCAATGATCAACAGCTTCCCTTCTAGATTGACACTATGCTAAACTATGCCAGCATATTTGGCCTGAACTTATTCTTACTTGCCCCAGTTTTATACCATGGATAAAACAATTTATCATAATAGCCTCACACTCTGACAAGTGCAAGAGAAATTAAATGCATATGTATCTCCCTTCTAAGTTATCTTTCTGCTGCCTTTCAGTAGGCAATATTGCTATGTACATTCACGTGTATTAGGAAGCTTACTGTTTCTTAGGTTTACCAAAATAAAGAGTGTAGGTTTAATCACCGTATGGATGCAGTGAGTACACTAGGTAGAATTACACCTTGCTTGGAGAGGGCTGCTCATAGCTGGGAAAGCAATGTGTGAAAATACCATTGTTTTAATTTTGCCCTGCATATTTATCTCACGATATATTTCTTGCATCAACAGACTCTTCTGTAAGTACAGATAATTGTGGAAGAGCTCTGCATCTCAGCTATCATGAATTGTGATGGCCTCAGAGATACTGGAATGAATTATTCTCTCATATATTCTACCCACATCAATTAATACACGTTGAGAACTCTCTGTAAGACCAAACATTTGAAAGATGCTCCTAGCAGGACTTCTGACATAAAATGTCAGAAATGATCCTCTGGTTTGATTACTGAACTTGAATAATCAGTACAGAAGAAAGACTCTCTTCTTTTTGGCCAGTACAGTGACCTTCACAACCATAACTGCTGCAGCAGCAGTGTCCATTTGTTGAGTTAGCTTACCACATCTAGTCCAAATTAAATTTAATGGATCTACTTGTTTTTCTCACAAATGTTTTCACTAGTTCGCAAACCTCCAACAGCTTTGTTTATTGAATGATAGTAGGCTAATTGCCTACAGGTCTAACCTTACACACTTACATAAATATAGTTGCTAGTCTTCAAAGAGTAGAAAGTTAGCTGTTTCAGTACCTAAAGTGAAATAATGTGTAGCTTACACTTTCCCAGATGCACCTTTTTCCTGGCAGGACATCTCCCCGATCCATTCCAGAAGCACAGCTATAATGATGGCTGACTGCTGCATGGAGCCTCCAGCTGCTGACCAGCATGCGTTTCTGGTGGAGCAGCAGCTTTCCACCCTTACATGGGGTTACTACTTTTAGGCTTGTGTCTTAGGAAAGACATCCTACAAGATTGTTCAATTATATTTACATCATGTAATGCAAATCTTGTAATCTTGTAACAAGTATTCGGACAGATGCTGTTCCTGGGGCTCTGTAGCACAAATAGCAGCCTGCAAGCAAATGGGAGGAAGAGAGGAAGGAAAGGAGAGAGGGAGGGAGGGAGGGGGTTTCATAATTGCTACCGCTTGTTCTTGTGGGGGGACTTGGACTTCCCAGATGTCTGCTGGAA
>NW_008623807.1:0-265 GCF_000691845.1 Merops nubicus
CTCTGGTTCTTGGTGTTCAGGTTCTTGATGTCCCAAGTTCTTAGACATTTTGGTTCTTGATGTCCCAGATTCTTGGTTCCCAATTTCTTGGTGTCCCAGGTTCTTGATGTTCCAAGTTCTTGGTGTCCCAGGTTCTCAATGTCTCAAGTTCTTGGTTCCCCAAGTTCTTGGACTCTGGTCCTTGGTGTCCCAGGTTCTTGATGTTCCAAGTTCTTGGTGTCCCAGGTTCTCGGTGTCCCAAGTTCTCGATGTCCCAAGTTCTTGG
>NW_008623808.1:0-49128 GCF_000691845.1 Merops nubicus
TCGGAGGCCCCCGGACCCCGCGGGGTGTCCCCGAGGCGGTGTCGCCCTCAGCGGGCGCGGGGAACCCACTTCCGGACCCCGAACGCGCTTCTGAGGCAGCGTTTAGTTCCTCGGCTGCCTGTAGCCCCATTGTGAGCGCTTCTCTTCCCCTCGTCCCGGGCAGCCGCGTGTGCACAGCAGCCATCCAGCCATCGCGCGGGAGCGCGGTTCTGAAAGCGGTAGTGCAGTCCGTAAATGTAGGAAAACACACGGGAAGGCTTCTGTGACATTCTGGCTTTTACCTGCTTTTTAACAGGACTGTGGAACAGGCAATGTCTGTTCCACTTGTAAGCAACTTTAAATCATTAATTTTTGGCACTAAGATGTAATAGTTTAAGAGTTTATGTCCGATATTGTATATTCTATCTCAGCATACAGGAGTGACACAGCAGCCAAGAAAGGCAGGAAAGCAGGTTAAAACTTGCAGCCCTACGACCTTAGCAGAGCACTGCATGAAACCGTCTTCTCATTCCTTCTTAGATTTTCCAACAACTTCTCTAGTAACGTTATGGATCAGAAAATGGCCTGCATACCTATGGAAAGACCGACTTTCTTTGATATGTTTAAGGCACGCTGCAGTGAAGCAGGTACAGCTTTTCTGCAGTAAATAACTAGTAGGGTTGCTTTCTATTTATACATATGTGCTGTATGTTGTACATTCCATATACAAGTGTAAGGCATAAAGTTAGCATCTTTACTTGCCCCCAGTCTGTATTCATTAATATTTAATTTTTTTTTTTTTTTTAAAGAAGTATCTTTTTCCATAGTGTGTGCTCCTTTATTTTTTGTACCTTTTTTTCTTTTTAGTGGCTTCCTTAATGTATCCATATGCAGGCCAGGTTTTGTCTTTTGTCAAATGCACCTGTAGTTGTATGGTTTATTAATGTTAGAAGGAACCCATTTAACTTGACAGTCTGGGTAAAATGAGAGATAAACTATACTTTAAAATTAAAAGAAAAGGAATTTATCTGCTCTTCCATTAGATTTGTTAATGGTCTGAGAATTTGGGTTCCTTTATACTTTGTGGAGGAATTCAAAGCTATCTGGAAACAAAACAAACAGGAGTATGACAATGGAAGGAACATTGTGTTTTGCTGCTAGCATTTAAATGCCTAATGTGTTTTCACATCCTGCAGGGAGGATCCTTTTTCTCCCCTCTCTTTTTTTTTTTCTTTTTACCTTTTTATGTGTTTTTCTGTATATTTCTCTCCGTAGACTTAGGGCCCATCAGTCTAAACTGGTTTGAAGAACTCACTGCAGAAGCACCCCCATATGAGCCTAAATTGTTAGGAGAACTTGGTGGCCCCTCTGTCTGCCCTGATCAAACACCTTTTAAGACTCCAAGGGCAAAACCCTCCCCATACAGTCAGCTGGCATCGACCCCGCTCATTTTTAAAGAAGAAAATACGATATTGCCACCTTATTCTTCTCCTGGAAAAGAGCTGGATCAGAAAAAAATAGGAGCAAGTGAGTAATTTTTATAAATAAATGTTGTAATAATTAACTGAACCTTGTGATAAACTGGTAATGTACTCACAAAGTTCCCTCTAGAAAATATTCTCGTAATAGTCTAAAGTCAATTAATGTAAGGAGCAAATGAGGTTTTTTTTGCTGTAACTTGGTGAAGGAGAATCAGAGTGAATTTCTTTAGCAGTGTGATTTTTGTTTTATCCAAAATCTCTGAAAATGTTTTCAAGAGAGAGAATGATGCTTACCATACTGAAATATGAGGCAATCTTTTTGGCACTCCTTAATGGTTCTTAGAAAGATTTCAAAGCACGAAGCTCTTGGAGTTAGTAAAACTGTAAGTCATGGAAAGAAGTTACACTTTCCTGTTTGGAGACAAGGAGTTCTACTGCTTTTCTGAGGTACTTCTCACTATGTTATCTCCATGAAACAACTTCCTATGTCATGAAAGTACGTGTCACTCTGCTCCTTTGATGACCTGCAAGCTGTAGTTCCTGTCCTCCTCAGAAGGTCTTTTCTGTGCATGATCATATGTAACTCTTTTCAGTGGAAGAATATCTACCTCTGTTCCTGCAGTTTCTGGTTGTGCCCACTTGTACTCTGTACTCTCCTAACAGTAAAAGAAGCTTGTTTGAACAGGTTGCAGGTAAACACAAGACTCCCTTTGTTATCAGAATTGTTCTTGGATCCTAAAACAGTCTTTAAGGGTGTAGAACTGTGTTACTGTTTAGATATACTTTACACCATTGCTTCCATAGAATATTGATGCTATGTTTGGTTCTCTGAAGTGTATTGATGAACTTCTGCTCAACTTATTCTCAGCTGAGAACATGTTTCTTCTATATGTAACCATTTGGACTCTTACAGTGTTAAGTCCCTAGTGAATTTTTGGTAGCATTTCATAAACTGCAAACAAAGGAACCTCAAATGGTTACTCTTGCTCTGTGCTTGTGCCTGTGGATGTTTGTATACACTCCCTAAAGAAGGGAAAATAGCTCTTGCCAAAGCTTCTGCAGTTACCTGTGGCTGGCCTGAGAACCTATTCTAGTTTTCTTGTTTAGAGCCAACTGGATCATGTACCTTGGTTTCCTTCTTGTGAAAAACCAAAAGCATGGATAGAAGCTGATGGATTTCATCTTGTTATGGTACTGGGATGCAGCCGTGCTGTGCGTGTGGGCTCAGGAAGTGAGAAGCAGAGAGAAGTGCAGAAAGCTGGGTGGAATTTCTTATAAGGAAGTTGGACATTTCTGAGCAGGAATTCCTTTGGGTAGTTGCTTGTTCGTGTGAGGTGCTCAACTGTTCAGAGGGTTCTGCTGCTTTGGTGGTCATGCTCTTTGTCTTCTGCCTGGAGATGTGAAGCATATAAATACTTACTATTACCAGTGCTAGTGACTCCACTAACAGCTCCAGAAATAAATATTTGCTTTATCCCGCTGCTTATTCAGATCAAGAAGTGTATGTCCTGAGCAAAACTGAGGGAAGGCTGGAACAAATGCTTGTTTGCATGTGTTGAGTTTCTCCTAAGAATAACTTCTGCAGTGACAGGAAAGGCACACTGCAGTATTCTAAAACTGAAGTGGAATATGCCACTTAAATGATATCAAGGAAATACGCTGACATACGTGTATATCAAGTCAATAAAGTGACACAGTGAACATTTTTGGCTGTGCATTTGAAATGTTTGGCACTGTTTGTATACAGAATTTGCACATGTTCAAAATATTAGAGGAAAAGGTATTGTTTTGTTGGGTTTTTAAAATTAAAAATCAGACATTGCATAATTTAACTACTTTTTAAGATTATCTTTAAACTTTTCAAAACTGTTGCTCATAGTACAAGTTGTGTTGATTATTATCTTCTGTGTTGTAGGTGGGGAGAATTTGTTCAGCCCAAGTATCACAAGAAGAAAAACAGATGAAGAAAATGAAATGCTTGTTTCCCCTCCCAGCACCTGCCAGAACTGCCTTGCTGCTAGGTATGCTAAATATGTCAACAGAAATATAAAATGAATGGGATTTTAAGCAAAAAGAAGTAATAAACCCATGTATTTTACTGATAGACTTCTTCTGAGCAGCCAGTAACCTCATATGTCTTGTATATAAATAAAAACACTAGCCACTAGCTGATTTGGAAAACGTCTTTGCTTTTAGGTGTCCTGCCTTGCTATTTTTCTACTCCTTCACAGCTGGCATATGGCATCATTCACATGACTTCAGCTTCCCAAATCTGATCAAAGTACTCATGTTGATTAGAAAAACTGTTAAACTAATTATTTAATTAAAAAGTTAAGCTAATTTCCATAGTTTCATACAGCATATTAAGAAATACATGATTATATTGAAATCTATTATACTGTCAGACAAATCATCACTGAAAAAATCATGTTTCATAAAAGAAGCATTTTTATAATTTGTAATAAACGTATGATAAAGTCTAAAATACTGACTGGTGGCTAGGAGAAATCTGTTTTACTCAGCCAGGGAAATAATCATGGTTGCAAAGGAAGAAAATAATGGAGCTGGTAATATATGTAGTGGCTGAAATATTTACTACTTTTCAGAAATTGACAAGTGAAATTAATTTTTTAATTTGATTTTGTTTTGCAGTCCAGCTATTTTAAGGAATACTTACAGAACACCTCAGAAAAATAACATGCCTGGTTTGTATTTTCACTTTCTAGTTTTACAAAATATCTGATATCTATAGATATAAATCCTTATATATTAGGTATAATTTAATGTTCTTGTTACATAATGTTTTTCAGGGCCATATGGAAGCTTGTTTTGCACACCAAAATTTCTGCAGGTAAACTTTTTATTCCTGCATTTTGTTCATTTGTTTGTTTTTTTCCCAAGTAGTATATTTAGAATTCTGCATAGAAATAATAATTGTCAAATATATTTCTAGATCAGAACTCCAAAACGTATTTCCGAGAGTCTGGGAGCAGACGTGGATACAGACATGTCCTGGTCAAGCTCTTTAGCCACACCTCCTACACTTGGTGCAACAGTCATAATAGGTAATTCTGAAAATTAGCAACTGCTAAGGGTTAAAAGCCTCTGCTTTTGCCAGTGGGAGTTCGCTCAGTGTGTTAGGTAATGATTGCTCTCCTCAGCACACACAGGCTGTTGAGTGAACTTCCCTGCAGCAGTGCTGGCTTCAGCCTCTCCAGCCCCTCTCACAGTGCCACTGAGACCCATCCAGGGGAAGACCTGGACGTCTGCCCATCTCCTGACATTGCTCTTCTTAGTGTCCTTAAACTCTCAAAAGCACATAGAGCACGTGAAGAATGCATGCTAGATTTGGGAATCTCTTGAGTGAGGGAGGGAGAGGTGCTGTTCACAGGGCTACAGAGTTGTGCCAGTTTGGGTGTTCTTGGGTTCAGAATTTTGTGACCCAAAAAGGAAGACTGGTGGAAGTATCCATGGCTTAATGGTGTTCTGGGAGATGAGTTGTGGTTTGAGCTCTCATTCTTCCACTTCCCAGATGAGCCCAGCATGGTATAGTGGTGGTGCCCACTTGCTGACATCTGGCACCTCTGAAAGGACAGTGTGAGTCATTTGGCTGCAACATGGAACCTAGATGCCATGTCTGTCAAACGTGTTATTTGAATATACTGCATTTTAGGCATCTTAATGGTAGGGTTCACTTGTAGGTGGAAGGATATTGCTACTCTTGTGGAAGGAAATGGTGGGGGAGGACAACAAGTGTCTCATCCAGATGCTTTTACAGAAAAAAACAACACAGAGTAGTGCCATGAATAACTGCTGGAGAGGGGAATGGCCAGTGATGGTGGGCTCAGGGTGGTAACTGATCTACCTACACAGCAGAAACCACAACCTAGGATTTATTTAGGCTTTATGCTGTGAGGAAACTGCATTTGTACACTGTCCCTCAGCCTCACCCGTTGAACTTTTTAGTTAGAACTTTAAGTTTGTTTTTAGTAGGTCTTTGTTTACAGATTTCAACTGCATTTAAACTAATCCAATGAAAACCCTCCCAAAACACACATGTATTTGAACACAGCAAATCACTTAGGAGCAAACAAATTGACTTGTTTGTCTTTCTTCTAAAGCTAGAGAAAATGATTCTATTTCTGGAGCAAAGCAACAGGATGAAAGAGCTGAGACAGTAAGTAGTTTCAAGAGCTATGCTGTTTTTTCATTTCAGTTAAACTTTTCAGTTCCATGTTTACATTCCATAAGCCAAGAATAAAAAATTCTGTAACTTTCATTCTAGGTCCTCCTATCTGGCTATTTTTTAAAGTTACTGCTCACAAAACTAAACTTGGAAAACTTGAAACTTGCAAACTTGCCTGACTCTAGACTGTATTTTCAAATAACTCACTTTGAGGAATATTTTTGCTGCATATAAAAAAAAAAAGATGCCAAACTGACTTGGATTCAGCAGCAGTGGGAGTCATTCAAAGAGAAATCAAACCTAGGAATTGCCATATGCTACTTTTCTGAGGGTTGCTTGGTTGGTTTTTCTTCCTCCTGTGTCAAAGTTTTGGGAGTTAACTGTTTGGCAACATCTTCTTGTGCTCAAACATTATACCAAGAGTTGAAATTTAGTATTAATTTCAGTCCTTTGATAGTGTTAGGGTTCTTGCATAATTCTGTGTATGAAAGATGAGTGGGTTTTTTCAGACTGAAAACTGAGGATGATGCTAGTGGGATTCAATTACAAATTTACATTTCACTACCTGAAACTTCACACTTAACAAAAGGTTATAAGTTAAAATAAGCAAAAAGTCTTTCTTCTTCCTCATATCTGCTTTGTCCCTTTTTGAGAGGCTGGCTTACAGTAAATTGCTGAACCCATTCGCTGCCATTAAACTGACTGTAGAATGGAGCTTGTTTTGCATTGAAAATGAGGATTTTCTGTTTATTTTCAAGTGCACCTGTGAAAATATTACCTTTCATTTTGAGAGGTGCAGAATTATTCAAATAGCACAGTAAATGTTGTGTTTTACTGTTCAAGTGACACTTACTGGTGGGTAATGTAGCAGCTTGGGTCTTTGGTTTACAGATTTCGCACAACACTTCTTCCAACCACGATGAATGTCCTGGGATGAGTGATACAAGTATGCTGTTGGTACCAGAGACAGCAAAGCTGACTGCTGAGGATGACATCAAAGATTTTGGTATGCATTGATACTCTACTATGGAGTATATTGTGAAGCAAGACTGAGGGGAAAGTTACATTTTATGTCCTGACCTGATCCTATGGCTTATTTCTGCTGCCAGCTGTGTACTCCCACTTCCTGAGTTGATTCAACTTTGTAACACTAATCAGGCCATCAAAAAGGGAACTGGTTTCTGTTGAGGCAGTGAATTAAATCAGGCTGCTGTGCACTGGATGACAACCAGATTGGTACTGATGTAGGTGAAGGTGTGAGACTGTATGGAGAGCTGAGCAAGAGGAATGCTACAGGCTCAAGGGGGAGCAAGACTACTGTTTCTGGCTGTTGAATAGGTTTAGCTTTGTCATGAAGTTTCAATCCCATGCTCATTATTCTGTGGTGAGCTTGTTTTTTAACAAGCCATATCCTTTCTTCATTTACTTCACCTATTAGTACTTCAAAATGTGACAAATCTCTTAGGTGAAAGTGGTGTTCTCTTTTTTTAATGCAGAAGATACTCAGTTAAGGGAATTTTTTTGTTCTGTATTCTCAGAGTGTGTTAGTGAACAAGTGAAAATGGATGCTCTAGTGGGAGGGGTTTTTTTATTTATTTATTTTTAGAAATGATGGCAGAAGGGAAGAATATTAACAGAAATTTATTCAGCGTGCTTGGGTGTAAAAGGGAATCTGTAGAGACTGACACAGGCTTAGACAGGATAATATATCCTTAGGATCGTATGTCTCCTTATCTGCATTAAATGAATTGCCACAAAAATATTGTTTGGTGTTGCATGTAAGAATTGTGAAAGAAGTGGTTTAGAATTTGATGAGGAGGGCTGGAATGCTGGGGGTCAGAAGGCATTGTTGCTTGCAGAGGGATGCATACTGCTGTGTTTATATTATAGGTTCAAACATGCTGAAAAAAGAAAGAGTTGGTAGTTAACATACTCGAGCAATCTGTAGGCAGTGAAATGCTTACAGAAATGAAGGACAAATTAAGATCTAATGTTTAAACCTTTCTTTTTCTTGAGCATTGTATTATTTGCCCAGAAGCTCTTCAGAAAAAACTTCCTAATAAATTAAAAACTGAAAATCTTTTCTAAATCCTTCTAGACACTATACTATTCTATATCAAACGAAAAGATAGTTTAATAGAATCATCCTTAAATAACAGTTTCCTTAGCTGCCAGTTATAGACAAAAATAGGCAGTTTCTTAAGGTGCTTAGTGCCTACCATCTGGTATAAATTTTAGAGGAAAAAGTTCTAGAGATTTATCTTGTAAAATTTTCTACTCCTCCTGTCAATAGAAAAAAAAATTCTTCTGAGACAACTAGGTTTTCATCTTGGAAACCTGCTTAATATGGAGTGCTCAAGAGGCCAGGGCATCTGTGTGGATGTCCTTTGCCTCCTGTCTCCAAGAGCTGCTGTTGGAGAGTAAACGTCTTTAGAGACATGTACATTTATCTTTCCAAATTCACTCCTGAGTGAAGGTAATTGCCATAAAATTGAAAGCTGTATTTGGCAATAAAAACACAATGTCTTTCCAGAGTTATTTCCTAAAACTTAATTTTTACTTCTTTTCCTTTCCTCATCATCTCTAAACTCTTAGAGTCGGAGATGTTAGATGGCTTATTTGGTGAGATGAGCAGCCTTGAGGACACATTCAACATGCCTGCTGAGTCCTGTGGAACTCTTGTGTTGATGCCACGTGCTCTGGATGCAGCAGAGAAATGTGAAATGAACACAGCTGAAGCACAAGGGAAGAGGGAAGTTCCTTCTGAGCAGCCCACTGGAAGAGAGGCTGGTGCTTCACAGGAAGTGAAAACAAGCAGCTGCGCTGAAAAAAGCCACTCTGCTGAAACGAAGAATCCTTTACTCCAAAGCACAGATGAAGATCCAGGGGATGATGAAGAATGCTGTTTAATAGGACATGAAAAGGAACTGGAGTCACTTAGGATCACAGATGCGCAAGATTGCAGACATGGCAGAACACACAAATGCTCTGAGAATGAGAAACCTGTGAAAGATGATGTGCCACCTTCAAGCCAGTGGTCTCAGCTGAACTTATCTGATCTTGATGTGGCTCTCTTGGAAATGCCTATATGTAGCTCTCCACCCTCTGACTTATGCAGAGAGAGAAATTTAGAAAAGTCAGTAGTAATGACCAAGGGTGGTGCTGTGGAAACCTCTTTACTGGATGCTTCTAGCTTGGTAACAGCACAACAGCTGTGGAGTGTTGGTCTGTCAGAAAAGCACTGTGAAGTGAAAAATCCAGAAAACCCAGCAGCAGAAATCACTCCAGTAAAATCTGTATCTCTGAGCTCTCAAGATCCAAAGTTAGTAAAAGGATGTGCAGCTGAAAAGTTTTCCAAAATGAGCTTCTTTAACTGCAACTCCTTTTTAATCGAACGGACAAACGTCACGGAATACTCCATGGTCTACAGCGGCGTCTCTTCCAGGCGTGTAAAAACAATTTCTCAATCTGTCATAAGGGATGTTCTGACTCACCCACTCGTATGTGGTGCTGCCTCTCCAGATAACTGCAGTGACCCACATCTAACAAATAGTGAAAACACCCTTAAAAACCTGAATATGTTATCCAGCTTGAGAAAGAGGTCCAAGAGATTTATTTATACAATAAACAATACTTTACTGTTCCAAGAAGAGAAAATAGAGAAAGAAGTAACCTCTGAATTGCCTATTCATCCTGTATTACCACATCTGGAATCTGATTCATGTGAATTTAAAGGCTGTCATATGGCCGGTATTGATGAGCAAGGTATATTATTAAGTTTTTCATAATTTGTGGTGGATTCTGTATTTATTTAATAAGAAAATTTTGTGTAAGTGTTACAGATAAAATTGTGTAAAAACTTGTTTCAGATAAAGTAGCTCTGCAACTGGGAATCAAGATACAGAACTGGCCTGTTACAGTGATAGTGATATGATGGCATTATTTTCAAATAGTCTGGTGCTAACTTACTGTCTCAGTCTCAAATTAGTTTCTGGAAGAGAAACTTCCATCTTGAACCATTATTCTAATTGACAAGCTTAATTACCTTTGTCAGTGCTGTTGAAACATTCATAGTGTAAAGGGCCATCCTGTCTGAATTGATAACTTCTGAGAGATCAAAAAGAATGATAAAGTTGTATTGTTATTTTTCTAAAATTAGCTGGTTTAAGACTGTGTATGTTTCTTCCAGAAGCATAAAATATTTTACAAAACAAACTGTAAAATGAAAGCAAGCACATACTCATATTTTAAAAGCTGCATTTCTTGCCAGAAGAGTTATTTAATATTAGGAATTGAAGTACTTCTCTTTAAAGTTTGAAACAAATTCATATGTTGAGACACAAGGAATGGAAGCTCACCTCTTCAAGTTTCATTAAAACTAAAAATTTTTTTATTTTTTTTTTTAACTCATAGCATTAACTGTAGTCTGCTCACTTGTTTCTGGCTGTTAGTAAATGATTAAACAGGTCTCAAATCTTGTCAAGGTGTTCACATTTGAAAACAAAAGTGTTATTTATGGCACCAGTGTTAAGCCTGTGTAGAAATGATCCTTACGGGCCAAAATGTTATGAAAATTTGAATTTGCATTTGTATGAATAAATGACAACTACTTTATTAACATTTTTTTTTTTCTGTAATTTCTTTCTTGTAGGCTGCCTGCTTCTTGCTGAGAGAAAGCATTTGAAATCAAGTATCAAGGAAAATAATTTCAGCACTTGTACATTAAAAATGGATATTGTGGGTAACTCATCTGGTGACTCCTTCAGTGACCGGCTGAAGCAACAAGACCTGAAAGTCCTGGGGGAAAACGCAAGAGAGGAGCAACCTGCTACATCATTAAAAAGCTCAGAAGTATCTAGTACACAGAAAGAAGGAACAACAGATTCTTTAAACAGTGAAATAATTTCAGATATTAAACGTAAAGTCCTGGCTTCAGCATGCCTAATGGCAAGAAGGCGTTCCAGATTGCTCCCTAGAGGCTCTTGCTTAGAGAAAGGTGGGGGAGAGAGATGTGGGAGTGCTAAAGTGAACGGTGGAGCTGCTGCACCACGGAGCCTTAAAGGACAGCTTGTGTGGGCTTCTCCTGGGGATAATGAGCTCCTGATGGATACACACCATGGCAGTACCTCTGTGACACACGGCGGCCTCAGTAACAATTTGAGTCAGATCAACTTTGGCATAAATGGTGTCAGTAGTGATTGTTACAATAAAATGGCGACTGATAAAAGGCATGCTACAGACCAGTTGTCTGTAGCTGACTGTAGAGAAGTACTTGGACCTTTGGGAATAAACTGCTCCAAAAATGATAGTACTGGATTAAAACCAGAGGTCAAACCAGACGCAGCTGTTTCAGAAGTTGTAGCTGAAAACAGAGAGCCAAAGTCAGTTGTTAACAATGATAGCCCAGGAGCAGCTGCTAGCAGTTATGTAACTGTGGAGACTAATAAAGAATTGCTAGATTGCAAAGATGATAATTCTTTAAATGAAGTGATTTCAGAAGAAGATAAACGAGTAGCACCTGTGTATTCCAGCACAAAGTCAAAGGAGAACCTACAGCATAAAGGGAAATCATCAGGAAATCTGAATGCATGCAGTTTGAATCTAGGCTTTGGTGGCTTTCAGACTGCTTCCAATAAGCAGATTACATTCTCTGAAGTCAGTATAGCAAAAGGTAAAATGCTGTTCAAAGACATTGAAAAGGAATACTTTGAAGCCTCTTCTATGGAAAGAGTCAGAAACTTTTCAAATGAGGTTAAAAAGGAGAATAAGTTTTTCTCAGATTCAGAAAGCAAGATGGACAGTAATTTATCTGATTCTTTAGATTCTCAGACAAGTTTTCTGGAGCCCAGGCATACACAGATTATTCCATGTAAAGCTGGCTTGTATAAAAGCTTTCCTAGAAGTCAACAGTTCTTGCAAGGAGCAAACCAAACTTTGACAGCAAGCCAAGAAGCTGAAATTGCTGAACTTTCTAGTATCCTGGAAGAAACAGGGAGTCAATTTGAATTTACACAGTTTAGAAAGCAAAGTAGTGTGATAAGAAGCCATGCCTTTCAGCAGTTTGGGAGTGTAGAAACACGTGGGACAACACATGTGGAAAGTATTTCTGAAACAAGGACAGAGGCTGATTTTTGTAGCGCTTCTAATTCTGAAAATCAAGTAAAAAATGACAGTTATTGTACTAAGGAGGAAGACATAAATAAAGACTACAAGGTGGTGGAATATGAAAAAGAAAATGCAGTAGGTTCCCACAAAAATTACAAAAATATTACCGCTGTTAACCTGGGCAGAAATGGAAGCAGAAGAGCCGATGGGAACTTCCCAGGAGCTGAACAGGACAGCTTTTCTGACTTCGTAGGCTTTACTTCTGCTGGAGGTAAAAAAATAAATATTTCTAAAGAGGCTCTGACTAGATCTGCGGAGCTCTTCAGGGACCTGGATGATGATAACTGTTTGTTTAAATCCTCTGAAACTAGTACTAGATGTCACAATACGAATGGGCATCTATCTTCTGACTGTAACTTTGTCAGATGCCTGACAAAAGAAAACAAAGGAAAAATTGTTTGTCGTTCAGATTCCAAAAGCTCAGGAGCCATTTCCCACACAGGTTCAGTTTCCCATCATGCACAGAAAAAAAATGAGGAAAATATTAATGCACTGTTCAAGGAAGATACAAAAAATCAAACAAAAATATCAACGCATGATAATGAAAATGTTAATTTCAGTAGTGCTATCATCGACAGTCTATCATCCATGACAAAAGATAGCCAGAATCATAAAACTTCCAAACTGTTTTTGAATCAACGAGATTTCCAAGTTGAAGGTAGTTTGCAAGAAGACTCATCAGGTAAAACGCATCTAAGAGATGCTATTACACCTGGAGAAGGACATACCTTAATTATGTCAGATGAAGTGGAGAACCTGTCTCTGAATCAGAAAGGAGAAGACAGAAAGGAAAACGAACACTTGTCACAAATATTTCAAACTCCAGCTGGTGGTGATCTATCCATTTCTGATGCAGCTTTGGATCATTCTCTACACTTGCTCAATGTACAAGGTGGAGGACATGTAAATGTTTTGGAGAACTCTGATAAAGAAAAGACATACTGTAAAAATATGGAAGGAGAAAACAACACTCATGATAAGAACCTGTTAGTGAATGAAAGCAGAATAAAAATAGGTTCTTACCAGCATCATCAAACACCTTTTGAGCAAGAGGTAGGTGTTGGAAAAAATGAAGTGAAAGGGACTTATCTGACCAGTTTTCATACTGCTAGTGGCAAGAAAATAACAGTCGCTGATGGATTAATGGCTAAAGCTGAACAGTTTTTTGCAGAAAATGTTGATGTAGGAAAGGAACATAATGATGATTTTGAGAACCCTATAAAGAAAAGGAAGTGTAAAAACAATGTCAAAGATGGTGATTTACGTATTGAAAGCATTGCTCAATGTTATCCAGAAAAACTTGGTGAAAAGCTTGTTCCTGAAGAACTTGGAGATCAGCTTAAGCAGGCAGCAGAGAGCAGTCCCATTAAACATGCTGTGATTCTTGATACGTTTGGTAACGTAGGTGGAGATTGTGAAAGAGGTTTAGTAACCTCATATGTACATAAAAGAGCTGATGTCAGACCTGGAAAGTCAGAACTAGGATCTCTCCCTGGGCAGGAGAGTGGTGCTTTAAGTACGACTTGTGTGTCCGAAGGTGGAAAACTGTTACCAGAGAGAGAGATGGAGTGCTCGCCAAAGAAGAGGGATGATTCAGAGAGCATGCACGGTTTTCCTGTGCACTCTGCCACACCTCTGCATTTAATGAGGGTATCACATGACCTTGAAGATAATTCTGTGCCTGTAGGTAGAAAAAATACTTCATTTGTTGAGGACAGTAACAACAAATCTAATCAATCCCTTGCCTTAACTCCAAAAAGTAGCTCTTCTTACTTGCCCTGTGACAGTAAGAAATTTGACTTGGAATGCTTAAATGAATCTTGTGCTGACACAAACTGCTTCACACAGACCATAGGTAATGCTTGCCAAAACAAGTCACCAGTCTGTCTGCCTGAAGATGAAACTAATTTAACCAGGTTAAAGGAAACAGTGCGTAATGTTGAAGATCAGAAGGGTGATCTGGAACAAACTGTGTTTAGTACAGCCAAAGGGAAAGCAGTTTCTGTTTCAGAGAGTGCCTTAGCAACAGTCAGACAAATGTTTCAGGAGGACTATAGTGAATCTGTAAAATATCAAACTGGGACTAAGTCAAGAATTAGTCAAACAGAAATTGCTGGAAATTCACCTTCTGTCATTCGTGCTGAGTGTCCTGAGTTTTTAAATGCTGAAAGAAGTGAAGATATTAATTCAGCTGCATCCCATTTTATTAAAGTAAATGCAAGCACTAGTGAAAATGGTCACCAAGGTGCATACACATTTGTAGATGCAAAGCCAGTTTCAAATTCTCAGGGGCAATGCTTTGACAAGAACATGAAGCTTTTAGGGCACTTGCCTGTTCCAGATAAGCAGCTCAAGCAGTCGGGTTCTTCTACAAGCAACCTTGGGTTTTTTAGTACAGCGAGTGGTAAGCCTGTACAACTCTCAGAAGAGTCACTCTCAAAAGCTAGACAGCTCTTCTCTGAAATGGAAGGTAACTGTTCATCGCTTGTACAGGAAGAGGTTTTAGTGGAGGAAGGTGTGGAGAAGCCTGAAACACACACTGAAGTAGTTCCTAGGAAAACATGGATAGAGTTACCAGAAAGGGAAGAAAATGGCAGCAGTGAATTCATTTCAGATCCTGCTTTTGGGTTCAGCACTGCAAGCGGGAAGCAGGTAACAGTTTCTAAAAATGCCTATCAAAAAGCAAAGGCAATTTTAAAAGAGTCTGATGACCTTTTCAGCAGTGGGCTTTGCATTACAGATCAACTTCATCCACTTAAAGAGGGTGGTCGACATGTAAAACCTTTAACTGCTAAAGCGAGCTCAGAATCCAAAATTGGAAGACGCTGCAGTGAAGACTTTGACTTAAAAAGCATCAACCCTGAGGAACTGAAGTCTTTTCCAAGCACTCACCATGTTAAAATGCTTGAGTTTGTACCACATAAGAAAAACAAGCAGTTAACATCATTTAAAGATAGCTTTCAGCAAGAGGAGACTTGGTGTTTTGGAAACGGGCAGCTGAACCTGGGGATGAAAACGGAGTCTGAAGCCATTTCACGCAGTGCTACTGCTAAAGCAGAAATGGACCTCGATCTTCTCCAGACTCCAAAGCATTACTTGGAAGCGGAGGCTGTAGAAAGTGCAAGAGCTTTTATGGAAGATGATCTTTCTGATTCTGGAGGACAAATTAATGCTGCACAGTCCTTCAGCAGCAGACTGGATAAAAACTTTCAAAATAAGACTTCTGGGAAGAGGCGCATTGAAGAAGAAAACTCACTTGGTAGGTCTTTGTCTTATATATGTTCAAATCCATATTTCTGTGCAGTGGGTGGTTTGAGGGACTTTTTATGGCGTGTCACATTGATTTTAAAGGTCATGTAGAAGCTGAAGTTCTTTCCTTAGGTGTGAATGACAAGAATTCTTGCTGCAGGCAATAGTTCACCCACTCTTTCCAGCCTTAAATGCACAGTGCAAGCTGAATTTGTGATTAGCAGTTCTGAAGATGTGCAGGTTTTGCTGTTTTATCATGTAGCTATCATCACCGAATGGCTCAGATTGGAAGGGACCCTAGAGCTCATCTAATTCAACCTCCCTGCAGGGACACTTCTCAAGATCAGGTTGCTCAAGGCCTCAAGTTATGAAAGAAAGCTTTTGTCTCTGAGCACAGACTTTTTTTTTTTTTACTTTCTCTGTGCCAGTCTCTAATGGTTTTTAATTGAAAAATGAGTAGTGATATTTCCTTTTTCACCTTTTTGTGCCTTGTAGGTGAGGACAAGGTTTTGCTTGTATTGCTGTTGCTAGGCTGGTAGGAGAAATAGTTGCTGGTGGAAGGCCACAGCTTCTTGCCATCTGAAACTGATCTGCCTTAAGGCTGCAGCGTTGGTACTTAGTGCGTGAGCAGACTTGACTTAGTGCTGGAGCAGATCTGTTCAGGGTCCTGGGGCAGCTGAGAACTGTTCATGGAGGGGTGGCTCACAGCAGTGGCTGGCTCTCTGCACAGATTTGTGTGGAGCAGTGCAGGAAAGTTTGGGTGGGTGTGAAAAGGCAGGTAGGACTCCACCCATCCAACTTGAAACAGCTCTGCCACACCGTATCCTTAGAGCTTCTGTAAAAGATGTGCTACATACATTTTGGGGTTTCTGTGAGGACTCCTTGATTACTCCTTGATGAGCTGTGCTGCTGAAGCCCACTGTGGTGCCCTTCCTGATAACTTAAGGCTTTCAAACTTGGATTTGGAGGGAACAGACCTACTGACCACAAAAGATCCTGCAACGGACCTCATTATGTGGAGTCTTGAAATCATTCTTGGTAACACAACGTGCAGTCATTCTGTGCAGAAGAGACTTTTGCAAATTGTGGTGAATTAGCTCTGTGTTCAAAAAGGCCGTTTAATAGGGATATGTGACCTGAAAACTTGCTACTTCTGCTTGCTCTGACTTCTTGAATATTTTATTTAGAAATTATAATTAAGTTATACAGTATTGGTAAGATGCTGAACTTAAAAGGAACATTACTTTTAAATCTCTGTTTTTATCCTAGGAGAACCTCCAATTAAAAGACAGCTCCTGCTTGAGTTTAACAGGACAGAGAATCCCCCCAGATCTTTGAAAGCTTTGAAAAGCACCCCTGATGGTAATTTCAGTCTTCTGGTGTCCTAAGCAGTAATCTGATATTGGTTGTTATCTTTAGACTTCTTCCATTTCCAGTGAACTAACATATAGTAAGATTGCTTAACTGCTTCTTTTATCAGTGTAAGCCATGGAAATTCAGGGAAGCTGCTGTGGGAATGTCTCTGCTGACTTGGCATCACATGACTAATGGCATGCCTTGCTGTGCAGAATCCCAATGTATTACAGTGTACTACTTCTGCAAGAACTCTGGTTTAATTTCCAGCTCAGTGAGAATTTATCCAGTTTCTCACAATCCTAAATCTCAGAAATTCAGGTCTCAGTAGCAAGAATATATTTTATTGATCTGTAATTACTTAATTAAATACTATATCTACAGGAAAATGAGAAGGTATTGCTAATTTAATTGTATAATAATTTGTCCAAAATATACTTACTGTCAGGTGTCTACAGTACAGATGCTTTTAATATTTTGAGCCAGTAAAGTGGAGGTTTATGAAAGTGAAATCAAGGTTTTAAAGTTTGAGTTGATGCTTTATGTGAAGCTGGTTAGTGATTAGGGTATTAGCATAATGTGATTTTGGCTATGCCTTTTGGTTATGGGGTAAGCTGGGATCTTTAAGGAATTGTTCTTGCTAAGTACTGCGTGCTCTCCTGCAGAATGCAGTAGCACAATCCATCAAATGTATGGATTTAACCCACAGGTTGGTCCCTGAATACTGTCCTAAATCTGATCTAAGCAGAAACCCCATGATTTAAAGTTTTAAATGGAATTTGAAAGTTGCTGCCAGAGAACAATTTTATACCCTTCATATGCAAATATTATCCTGCCCTGCAGCAGGATCTGAACAGTGTTATTCTTTTGTGGAACAAAGGGAAATAGTTCTAATCTGCAGTACAGCCTTGCCTCTGACTTGTAGAACACGTGGCATCTTGTAGATATGACTTCTCATAAGAAGCTTCCTCTCTGCAGCCTAAGGGCAGAGCACAAATGAGTTTTTAAATTCCAGGCAGACATGATTTAGTTCTGTTGGTAATTCCAAGATAAGCGTGTGCTTCAGTGATGGAAGGAGGAGGAGTTTATGCAAATATACCCTTTTCTGTTTTAACTTTAAAAAAGAAAAAAGCTGCTAAGACAGTTCTAAATTGAATGGTGGGGCTACTAGAATTAAATATATGCTAAACATTTCCCTTTCAGGAGTGTAAAAACATCCTGCAGGCTCACAAACAGAAATTTTGGGGAGTTCAGCATTGCGGTCACTTATCCTTTATACCCATCTGCAACTCGTGTGAAGATATTTTATACACAGATTTTATTTGAGGGGCAGACAGGGCACCTCATCCCAAAGCTGTTTAAATCCACTCTGGAAACTTCTATATGCTTATAGTTTGAATATAAAAAACAAGTGCTGTAAATATCTATCCAAGTAATGTACTGTTTCAAACTTTTTTCTAATAGGCATTTTCAAAGACAGAAGAAAATTTATGTACCATGTTCCTTTAAAACCCATGATGTGTCAACCTTTTGGGTGAGAAATCTGTAATATATTTTAAGAGTTCTTCTAATGCAGTTTCTTAAAGCCTTGCAAACCCTTGGACTATTTTAAAAAATAACACAGTAATAATTTGCTACCCAGCTTTGTTAAAGACTAATAATTTTACCTCAAAATAAACATTTTAAGTTACCATATAGCACACACTGCTGCAGCAAGATGCTGCAAGGTGCTGCAGCAGTTAGCATTGAGATGCTAAACAAACTTTACACTTGTATTTCTCTTTTCTTGGTAGATAGGAACAAAGTATTCAGTTTTTAAAACGCCAAAGACAGCTGTTTTGTCTTTTTATTGATGTACTGTTGAAAGTTGTATTACTAAATTAAGAATATAAAAATAATGAAAGATTTTTGTCAGAAAGCTGGAATTTGTATGGTTGGTTAAACATTTTCATCTCTGTAGGGCTACTAAAGAAAGACAAGAACTCAGGAATCCCACCCTTACTCTACCGGATCAAGACTTCAAAGGATTCAAATCTAAACCTGCCATTTTTCAACACTGTGCACTAAGGCAGTTTTCAGATGGTACTTCAGGAGTTTCTACTCCATGTCAGGCCTCAGCAAAAGAGAGGGAAGAAACAAGAAGCTTGTACAGATCTGGCAAAACTGCTAAAACTTTTATTCCTCCCTTCAAAACCAAGCTGACGTTTTCCACAGGTGAACAAAGCAGCAGCAAAAGGTGTGACTCGCCCACCAGCAAAAACAGTACTGAGGAGGTGGAATTCACTCAGATCACAACTCAACAAGATCCTGATGAGCCTCAGGACCACCAGGCTTGCACCCAGCATGCAGAAGACACTGACCTAGAAAATGGCAATTTAGGTATTCGCGGGTTTTGATCACTGAACTATTAATGCTAACTAGCAGAATTGAACCTTTAAGGGTTTTGCATATTCTGGCAGACTTCCTTTTTTAAAATAAAAAGAACCTTCTTTTTAATTTTTTTTTTTGTTTTCCAGGAAAATTAGTAAGTAATTCTTTCCTAATATTTTACATTGCTTTCCTTCTAAAGCATATGCAGCTCATCTTCAAAGTTAATTAAAAACACAAAAAATTTGTTTTCACACAGTGCTTTAGAAACAAGATGGCTTATGTTTCATTTGACACTTTTTTATACACCTCTTCAGTAAAACCTGAAGGACTAGCCTGGCTGTACTTGACTTTTACAGCAGCTTGTTTTCATTCTGTTTCCTAATTAAAATGTAGGTTTAACCATATAAATGGCTGATTGTGTCATCTTCAAGGAGGCAGAGTTTAAATGCTCAGCTGTTTGAATTGATTTAGCATGTGGGTTTATGAATTCTAAGCTCTTGAATGTTCCAGTGTGTTTAATTTCTGTAACTATTATAATCAAACAGCCTGAGTTTTTTTTCAGAAGGACTCGTGTATATTTGAACAGGTGCATGAACATGTGCAGAATCAGATTCTGTATTTACAGGTCCAAAATTTCAGATTACAGACCTTATGGTCATTGTCAACTTTCTGTTCTTTTGGAGTTTTCTGTGAAGATAGATTTCAGTCTGCTAAGAAAAATATGTGGATTTAAGTTTAGTTTAGTTCAGGGACTTATTCATATACAAAGCGAATGGTATGAAATGAGTAACTATTGTGCAGATGCCTTCAGTAAACTCTGCTTTTTAAATGCATTAAACTTTGACTGTTTAGACTGTTACAGTTTCTAAAACATCTGCAGAATGGCTGAGAAAATCTGCTTCTATAGTGTGACTATATCTTACATCAATGCATACTGTGAAAAGGTTTTGATGGTGTTGGTTTGTTTGTGTTTTTGTTTTCTTTGCAGCTATGGTCAAGATGATGACAAATCTCCACTGTGCCAGAGATCTGCAGGAAATGAGAATTAAAAAGAAATATAGGCAAAATATTAGCTCACAGCCAGGAAGCTTATATGTCATTAAAACATCTGCAAGAAACAGAATCTCTCTGAAAACTGCTGTAGAAGAGAAGTCTCCTAGCTCCTACTCAGCAGAAGAGGTATATCAATGTCTTTTTCCTGTGTCTTTCCAGGCAGATCTGTTCCTTAAGCAAACAAAACTCAGCAGCTTGTGAACAGATACATCCTTCAGTTTTGAGATATTTACAGTAGCTCTTATATCAGTTCCTAGAGTTTGTAAGTAGTTCTGCATATCCACAGTTTATTTAAGACTATTCCAAATAGCAAGGGTCATAAAGTCTCTGTAGTGCTATAATCAAACAAGAGAAGCATCAAACAAAAAAATCCACCAATTATGGTTGCTTTTAACCCATGTGAAGAAGTTAAATTCAAGCTTAGGTAAGTCTGTATCAAAAGCCTCTTGCTCTTGGTACAGAAGGTGCAAAACCTATTGACTCTAAAGCACACTGTGATGATGCCATTCTGCTAAAATAATTGCTGGGAAGTCCTTAATTCTCCTTGGACTACATACAGAGTGACAAAGTCAGACAAAAGCTGTCTCAACCTCAGGAAAATATTTTGAGTTTATAGCACTAGATACAAAAACTCAGTTGAATTCTTACTGTATAGTCAGTATTTTGTTTTTCTAATTTTTTGCAGCTTTACACATATGGTGTTTCCAAACATTGTATACAAGTTAACAGCACAAATGCAGAATCTTTCCAGTTTCTCATCAAGGACTTTTTCAGTAAGGAGGATTTATTAGCTGGAAATGGGATGCAGCTTGCTGATGGAGGGTGGCTAATACCTACAGATGAGGGAAAAGCTGGAAAAAGAGAGTTTTACAGGTACTGTTACTTATGAACTTGAGACAAGTATGTTATTTATTAGTGATTCTCTTATCCCCTAGAATAAGTCCAACACAATGGTGTTTTAAACCCTCTGACTACTTTTTTTTAGTGTGCATTTTTAGTGCACCTCTGCTAGTGTGAATTAAGATATTGTAGGATTGTAAATTTATTATGTAGACTAATCATAGAATGGTTTGGGTTGGAAGGGACCTTAAAGATCATCTAGTTCCAACCCCCCCTGCCATGGACAGGGATACTTCCCAGTACTCAGGAAGTACTGAGAACCTGAGCAGTACAGGTTGCTCAAAGCCCCATCCAGCCTGGTCTTGCACATTTCCAGTGATGGGTCATCCACAACTTCCCTGGGCAACCTGTTCCAGTGTCTCACCACCCTCACATCGAAGAACTTCTTCCTAATTTTTATCTAAATCTATCTTCTTCCAGTTTGAACCCATTACCCCTCATCCTATCACTACAAACCCTTGTAAAAAGTCTCTCCCCAGCTTTCTGGAAGGCTGCAGTAAGGTCTCCCTAGAGTCTTCTCTTCTCTAATGTTGGTGATATTCACTGACCATTTAAGAAAGCATACAAAGTCAATTTAGAAAATTTCTGGAGATTTGTCAAATGCATGAACAATCTAGCAACATATTACTATTTTATGTTAATTCAATGTTTCACAACTTTAATTAGCATAAAAAGCTTTTGATTTGTTTTCAAGTGCAAAAGCATTTATTTCTGTTGGACCCTAGACTAGTCTTTTGATGGGAATGAGGGTTGATCAGGGAAGTCGATTTGGGCTTCTTTGGCAGGACAGGAGTGAAGAGGTTTTTTAAAATAATTTTTTTCAAGCTGACATATGATTTGAAGGAAACCAGGACTTCAGTAGTAAGACTCACCAAATTCATTCAACCTTTCTTCTGAGTATATGTAAGAATTTTAAAAAAAAGAGAGGATACAATCCATGTTCTTGCACTCTTCCTGGTCTTTCTATCCCCTCCTGCAGGTCATTTAAGTAAGATAAGCTGGAAAAAAAAGTGAATCTGAGATGCTCTTTTTTCAAGTCAGTGTCATCACTGGTATGTGTTGACACAAACACTCAAGGCAGGGACCTGTATTTCAGTAGTATTCGTAGTCAAGTGTGCATTGGCAACCTAGGTGGAATCAGAATTCAAGAAGCTGGCAACATTTGCTTCCCAGCAGGGTCGTGTGAGAGAGGCAGGTCTGTTCCAGGCTCAAGAACTGCTTGTATTTGAAAGTTTGGGTTGGTGAAGTTGGTGCCAGTAATCCAGTATGGGAAGACTGACTAGTGTAAGATGTGAGCTTCCTCATTGTGATCTGTACTTCCTTGTGGGAAAAAAAAAAAAAAATTGCTTTCTGCTCTTGCTAGTGACTCAGCATCATTATTATCTTCTCCCATGAAAAAAAAGAAAAATTGCTTTCTGCTCTTGCTAGTGCTCAGCATCATTATTATCTTCTCCCATGTGACCTTGGGAAACATTTTTGATGTTAAAGTTTGTCATCTTTGTTTTCCTCGCCCAACAGCAATACAGTTCCTTAAAGTCATCTTGGGGCTTTCTGACAAGTCAGAAATTGACATTTTGATAGGAATTCACTTGTGTTCTAATCAGTCTCAGCTATTTGGATCTCTGATCTAATTCTTTCTCTTCCTCCTTTACTGAAATGGCCTTTCCCAGTAACTGTGAGAGCTGGAAATAGTGGCTGTTTCCAGCTCAGCTGCTGCAGTTCATGGTGGTACAGCTAGGACTCAGCACAGAATGAAGGTCCATGTGAGTGGTCAGTCAATGGAGAGAAGAAAGTTCTTCAGTAGCAACTGAAAGCTCTTCGAAATGTGTTGTCTACATACGTGCTTAAGAGAAAAAAATTAAAAAAGGCAAAGCACTCAAACCACAACTCTAGAAACTGAAATGGAAGGGGGTGGGTTTTGATGAACCAATTCCAGGGCTGAAAGAAGAGAGCACAGCTCTGTCCCTCCGTGCTGCGTGCGTAACTGCGTGAAGCAGACAGAGCGTGCTCCTGGAGCTACTGCTGGGGCCAAGAGTCTCCACTGCAGGGACCTGTGTCCATGCACGTCTGCTGCCAAAGCCTGTGAGGACAAAACTTCACTGTCCAGACAATAACCACATCAGGTTATGGGATGTAACCTTCCTCTTTTCACTGCAATCAATACCCCTTTGCCACATAGCCTATGTACGTACACGGAACACAATGCCACAGAAAAACAGGCAAGTAAAAACACACAGTCCATTTCAGCTTAATTTATTAATAATTTATCTGCAGAGCCCTCTGTGACACTCCTGGTGTGGATCCCAAACTAATAACAGAGGCCTGGGTTTACAACCACTACAGGTGGATTGTATGGAAACTGGCAGCCATGGAAGTGTCTTTCCCACATGAATTTGCTAACAGATGTTTGACACCAGAAATGGTGCTGTTGCAGTTGAAATATAGGTGAGTGTGTAACAGTATATTTGGAGTTGTAATTTGTGACACCATGTGCTTTCTAGTTTGTAATATTACAAAATAAGCACCCCTACCTCATATTTACTATTTATCAGAATGCTTAGATTGTTAAACTTACGCATATCAGTACTACAAATGTGTAGTGCATGTTATTTCCAAAAATGTAGGTAACATTTGCTTTGCTACAGTAGTAAACAATCATGCAGATTGATTAAGCAGTAGTTTGCTACAACTATTTTCAAGAAAAAACAATGTGATGGATTTTGCTTGCTATGATAAAGGATCATGAATTCTTCTTTTGTAGGTATGATTTGGAAGTTGATAAAAGTAAACGATCAGCAATCAAAAAGATAACGGAAAGAGATGATGCGGCATGTAAAACACTTGTGCTGTGTGTTTCTAAGATCATATCACTGAACGCCGCTCTGTCTCCGAGCAGTGGCAGTAACAATGTGGAAAGTAAAAAAGCAGCAGCAGTGGTTGAAGTTACTGATGGCTGGTATGGGATTAGAGCCCTTCTGGATCCACCTCTCAGAGCTTTTTTACATCGAAGGCGGCTGACTGTTGGTCAGAAGATCATAGTGCATGGAGCAGAACTTGTTGGTTCTCAAAGTGCCTGTACACCACTGGAAGCCCCAAATTCCCTTATGTTAAAGGTAAAACAAAATATCAGTTCATCTTGATTGGGTGTGACCCAGAGATGTGATAGATGTTATTTAGCTGAGCTGTGTTGTGAACAGAAAAAAGGTTTATCAGAGCTTTATAACCAGATGAAGTTTTTTCAGCTTAATAGCCAGGTCTGTAAGACATGACACACTGTTCAATAGGGTTGGATCAGAAGTTTGTTATACAAATATCTGCCAAGTTTTGCTCCTTAATTGGTTGAGCATCTCCTCAATTTGGCTGAGCACCCAGTTACAGAAAGTACTTATCCATTAGAGACAGTATGGAAGTTGGAGGAAAAATGGGGGGGGAAAAAAAAGTTGTGAGGGGGTGGGCTTGATGGGAGGGTCTTGACTACTTTGAGGGTGATTAAAGTGCTGGGTGAGGTTTCAGCATAAAAAGTTTAATCCTCTGGTATAAAGCATTGGTTTGTCTTATAGATACTCATTTCCTGGAGAATTTTAACTCATCAAATTTTTAGTTCCTTTTTAAAATACATTCTTCAATGTGAAAAGAAACCTTCAAATTTAAATGTAATATATTCAGGTGCAAAAATGAGATATTAGTGACGTCAGTATGAAAATAGTCTTTTCTCTAGACAGAATAAATTGAGTATATTTTTGACCTACTGGTGACAGTTTATCATTCAACATTTACCTTATCCAGCTTTCAGCCAACAGCACTCGCTGTGCACGATGGAATGCAAAGCTAGGATTTCATCTGGATCCCAGGCCTTTCCCCGTGCCTCTGGCATCGCTTTACAGTGAGGGTGGTGCAGTGGGGTGTATTGATGTAGTTATTCAAAGAGCTTACCCCATTCAGGTATGGTATGAGTATTTTATGAATCTATCAGGTTCTGTGAGAGCTAAATTACAGCAGTTAATTGCTATGTCATTCCTCAAATCAGCCTTAATATAGAAAGCTAGAAAATTTAAGCAAAGGTGCCATTATGTGTAAAGTGAACAGGAGTGGTTCTTGCAGTGTGCGTGTATTTAATATTTTAAGACTGGAGTATCCTGCTGCAAGAAGAATTTGGGTTTGCACTCAGTGTCTTCTGGCTGGCTTTGCTTTCAGCTTCAAAAAGCCAGAAGCATTGAATTTCAGTTCTGTAATCTAAAAAGCATAGTGATTGTTTTAAAGGAGAAAAAAATACTCAGTTTCACCTCCAAGTAGAAGTGAAACCCATTTTTTTTTCTATTATTAACGTACATAACCCTGCAAAGAAATTAAATATTTACAACCATTTGTAAGACTTTTTCTTACACGTAGCTGGCTATATTTTGTAGGACCTATTATTTAAAACTTTTACTGAAAATAGTGTGATTATGCTGTAAAATAGAACTAAGATCTTTTAAATACTACTTAATATCCAGACATTTAAAATATGGTCAGACTTCACCGTAACTGCTTGCTTTTATAACAATACCAACTACAAAAACAAACTCGTAATCAGTCCTCTTAATGTTAACAGTTTAACCAGGATACAACTTTCAGATTTTGTTAACTTTTCTCAGGGTATGTTACACTTGGCATAGGCATATGGGTTTTTTTCCATTGCTTTCTTTCTGGAGAGCTGTGTAACTGTTGGTGCAGGAGGCATAGGGCCTGCACTCACCAGGGCAGGTGAAGCCCAGCTCAGCCCCTCAGCACCTCTCACAATACTCTCTTGCTGCTTCCCTGTGCTAAACCTGGAGCTTAGCTAGTTTAATTCACTCAGCCAGGAGTAACTAATTAACTAACAGTAGATGGAAACCAAAAAGACACAACCAGCTGCTGTCTGTTGAACTAAACTGGTGAGGTCTGATGAGGTCAGATATGCGCTAGGGCCAGCGCAGGGGAGAAGATGGGACTGTGCAGCAGAGGAGGAGGAAAGGGACCACTTTTGGCAGAAGTGGCATCTGTTTGCCTCCTCTGTCTCTTCAAGTCAGGCAAGCCAGTGTAAGGCAGGGTTGTGAACAAGGCTGTAGTGCTGTGGAGCCACTTCAGCCAGAAAACTTTGAAGAGCATCTGCAGAGCAACATTGTGGTTCCTTTACAGCATCTAACCTGGCAGGTTAGAACAGACAGTCTGGCTGATGCAGAAAGACAAATTGGGTAGAACGCAGTTCGGGGTTTATTTTCTAAGCATTGAGTTTAGTGGTTTATATCTTAATGGATCTGCCAGTGGGATCCAGCTATCTGCTAAATGACATCATTGATAGCTATCTCTATAAGCTGTGGTTTCTTCAGCTGTTCAGTCATGCAGTTCTGACTACTCCATTCTGTGTATCTTTCAAGTGAAGGCTGACCAATCAACACTGGATTTTTGCCTTTTATCTATTATACTTGAAGAGTTTATGATCTACTTCCTGTCATTTTTTAAAGCATTTTTGCTCAACAGTGAGTATTAGAAGGAAGCTAGATGAGGTTAAAAGAATTTTTAGAAGTCTGGTTTTTGTTTGGATCTTTTTATTTCAGTGGGTGGAAAGGACATCGACTGGTTCACACGTGTTTCGTAACAGCCGAGCTGAAGAAAGGGAAGCTGCCAAACATGCAGAGCATCAACAAAAGAAACTGGAAGCTCTGTTTGCAAAATTCCAAGCAGAATATGAAAAGCATGAAGGTAAAGCTTTCACTGTTTCAGAGCATGTAATAAAACACAAACTTTTTTGCGTTTACAGAAGAGTTTACAGAAACTGGTAAAAATGTCTGGTGATGGAGGAGCAGAAGTAGGGTGTTGGGTGGTTTGTTGTTGGTTTACTGTTGTATTGGTTTAACTTTTATACTTCAAGACCTTTCAGTACAAAACAGCTATGTATTTATTTGCTTGGCTTTGCAGCTAGCTAAGAAACTCTTCCTGAGCGTGGTGGTAGCCTGGCTACTAAAAAATTGCCATTTAGCACTTCAAAATTGTAGAACTGTTAATTCCATTCTCTTCAAAGACCTGACATGGTAATATTTCAGCCAGCGGTGGATGCTGCTTAGGGTGTGTCTCAGCAGACCTGAACACAAAGGCTAAGCACTGAGCATCCTTCCTCACAAACGCTGTGGAGCTGTGGAGGTACTGAGGTCAGTGGAGCTGCTCAACAGGACAGGGACCCTGGTGACACGGGATGTGAGAGGGCTGAGTTACTGAATTCCTTTTTCACTTCAGCCTTAACCAGCAACGCCAGTCTCCAGCAATCCCAGGCCTTGGAGACCAGTGGGGAGTATGGAGCAAGGAAGAGGATCAAGTTAGAGAGTGCTTGGACAAACTGGACATACCTAAGTCCATGGTCAGTGATGGAATGAACCCACAAGTGCTGAAGGAGCTGGCTGATGTCTTTGTGAGCCTGCTCGTGGTCCTCTTTGAATGATCCTGGAGATTGGTAGAGGTGCCCGAGGACTGGAGGAAAGCAAGCGTGGCTCCTGTCTTCAGAAAGGACAGGGAGGAGAACCCAGAGAACTAACTACAGGCCAGTCAGCCCTGACAAGTTGATGGAACAACTAATACTGGAAACCATTTCCAGGCACATGAAGGACAAGGTGATTGAGAGTAGTCAGTATGGATTCACCAAGGAGAAGTCACGTTTGGCTAACCTGACAGCCCTCTGTGATGAAATCACTCGCTTGGGTCGCTGAGACAAGAGCATTGCATATTGTCTACCTTCACTTCAGTAAGGCTTGTGACACTGTCTCCCTTAAAGATCCTCACAGAGAAGCTGATGAAGCTTGTGCTAGATGAGCAGACAAGTGGATTGAAAACTTGCTCAACAGTCGGGCCTGGAGGGTGGTGATCAGTGGCACAGAGTCTTTCTGGAGACCAGTAGCTAGCACTGTACTCCAGGGATCAGCACTGGCTCCAGTCCTGTTTGAATGTTTTCATTAATGATCTGGATGGTGGAGGAGAGTGTGCTCTCAGCAGGTTTACTGATGATACAAAATGAGGACAAGTGACTGATACACTAGAAGGTTGTGCTGCCATCCAGCAGGACCTCCACAGGCTGGAGAAATGGGCTGACAAAGAACCTCATGAATTTCAACAAAGAGAAGTGCAAATCTTGCAGCTGGGGAGGGACAGTCCCCTGCACCAGTACAGACGTGGGGCCACCCAGCAGGAAAGCAGCTTTGCAGAAAAGGCCCTGGTGGTCCTGGTAGACAAGTTGAGGAGTGTTGCCAGAAGGTCTAAAGAGGTGATCCTCCCCTCTTGAGCTTTTGTAAGGCCACATATGGAGTACTGGGTTTCCCAGTGCAAGAGACATGGACATACTGGGAAGAGTCCAACAAAGGACCATCAGGATGTTTTGGGGATTGGAACATTTGACACAGGAGGAGATGCTGAGAGAGCTGGGACTGTTGAGCCTGAAGAAAAGGCTCAGGCAGGTGTGATCAATGTACATAAATATCTGAAGGGACAAAGGACCATCAAGGTGTTTTGGGGATTGGAACATTTGACACAGGAGGAGATGCTGAGAGCTGGGACTGTTGAGCCTGAAGAAAAGGCTCAGGCAGGTGTGATCAATGTACATAAATATCTGAAGGGAGGGTGTAGAGAAGATGGAGCCAGGCTCATCTCAGTGATGCCCAGTGACAGGACCAGAGGCAACAGGCAGAAACTGAAACACAGGTTTCCCCTGGACATCAGGACACCCTTTTTTACTGTAGGGGTGACTGATAGTGTTGCCTAGAGGCTGTGAAATCTCCATCCGTGGAGATACCCAAAAGCTCAGCGGACATGATCTTGGGAAACCAGCTGTAGGTGACCCTGCCTGAGCAGGAGAGTTTAGCCAAGATGACCTCTACAGGTCCCTTCCAGCTTCAACCATGTTCTGATTCTGTAATGGGATGACACTGCACACCTCTGCTGGTGGTTTCTAGCAGTAGTTTCAGGTCTGCTCTTGCTGGAAGTGCCACAACTGGCTGCTGATGGCTGCAGCTTCACAGAGCTCACTGCTGCACCAGAGATGTTTGCTTCCCCTAAGGTCTGACTCTGCTAAACTGGAATCAATAAGAGTACTAGGATTCTTGCCACACTGATCATGATTCCAGCTGCTTTGATACTCCAGTCTATTTTGGGAAGGAGTTGGTTTTGGTCTTGGTATTTTTTTTCCAGGAACAAATAGGATTCCATCACTAACAGTAGCCTGTGCTGTTCAAGTTTCATAGTGTCATATCTACACCCCAGATAAACTCTCCCTTTCCATAAGTCTTTCTCGTGGTGATCTGTAACACGTAGATTTTTCTGCCTTCTCAGAACCTGGATTCCCTCACAAGTAACAAGGAAAAGGCAAATAAAGCCATACCCCAAAAACAAACAAAAAACATAACCCTAACCAAAAAAGCACCTAACCAAACAAAACTACAACCCCACCACTGAATTCTTAGTTGAAATCAAAGATTGCTTTATAGTTCTTAACTTCACTGATGTCATATGTGATATCAGTATATATGATACCTCCACATATCAGTCACCTCATTGTTTTGTTTTGTTTGACTGGTGAACTTGTCCGTACTGGAGTCTAATGTGTTGAAGGAATTCATCAAAATGCTAGCAGCAAAATGACTTGCCTAAGAAGAGGGTATAGTTTAATGTGAAAAAGTTGGCTTTTAGGTGGTGTCCTAAGGAGGCTTCCTGCAGACCTGTGGTCACCTGTTGTTCCAGATTTTAGTATCTTTGAGACCTTTCTGCTTTAATGAAAGGAAGAGGAAGAGACAGACATACAGAAAACATGGTCAAGTGTCGATGAAGTTTCATAGCAGCCTGTCAAGCCTCCCACCCTGTCCTCAGTGCAGGCACAGATACTGGCTTCTCCAAAGTTTATAGAATATTCTAATCTGTGTTATTTTGAAATGAATTAGGTTTATATTTTCATGAGAGAGATCTACACATACATCAGTTCCTATATAGAAGTGGTTTGTATTTTTATTCTTGCAAGGCCTATGTACTGCCACGCTCCTTACAGAGTTACTCCCTCTTTCACTGTTCAAGTGTGTTGGTTGTACTCCAGAGTTACTCCCTCTTTCACTGTTCAAGTGTGTTGGTTGTACCCAACACGGTGGCTTCTCTTCAGCAGAGGCAGCGTGCAGGAGGACGCCGAGGTCCCGCGTCCTCACCAGGCAGCACATCCGCAGCTTGCAGGATGGCGCGGAGCTGTACGAAGCACTTCGGGACGCGCCTGACCCTGCTGATATGGAGGTAACTCTAGATCCTGCTGGGCTAATCCTGAAAGGCTTCTGCAGGAATTTACAGTTTGGTAATTCATGCTAAAATCAACCATTAAATTACTGTTTATTTCTCACTGCCTTTTAAGATTTGCTACAGCATGATTATTGCTAAATAAAGTAAGGTGAAAAATTTTGAAAGTGTTGTCATGAAGGCCTGTTAAAATAGATTGATCATATCATGGAATGAAAAAAAATATTCTCTTGATATAAAAATCCAGTACGTAGCACAATTAAAAATGAATGTTACTTGTAATTTTATTACTTTGCTTTGTCTTGTATGCATGAAAACAAACGCACCTCGTAAGTCTTGAGTTTCACACAGTCACTGTTGCATGCTGTTCACCAGTGTTGGAGTGATTATATTGTCATTGTTCTCTCCATTCCCTGTTCCAGTTCCATCACACCTTTTAAGTATTTATGCCTTTATTAGTAAAGATGCAGGTGATTAGTCCCTGCCAGTTGTTACAAATTAAACACATGCCTTGCCCTGTGTCCTTGGCTGTCAGAGCCCCACGATCTGTGACTGTGATCAAACGTCAGCGTGCCCGTGGTGCTACACGTAAAGGCATCTGGGTCCTGAAGGCTGCCTCAGAAAGGGGACTCCTGAGGCAGTTCAGTGTGAACCACTGCCAGCTTTTCTTTCCTTCTGACAGGATTTTTTTTCTAAATGTTTCTTCTTTCTTATGAAACAGGCAAGTATGCCTATTGGATCAAGTACTCCCCTTTGTTATGCACTCTTAAGCAGGCTTCTCACTAATTCCCCCATGAGAGCAGTGTGTAGAGCAGTACTTGCACAACGGAGCACCGAGGACCAGTAAAGAGTGCTGACTCCTCATGTGTTAACACCCCTCATTTCAAGTCCTAGCAGTGTACCAGCTGAACAATAAATTGCTTGTGACAGATGAACACTTAAAGAAGCTTTCTAAAGAACTTGGCAGGATTTTTTTAATTCCTAAAAAAGATACTGAATACATTTTCTCATTTACAGGGATATCTCAGTGAAGACCAATTAAAAGCTCTGAATGCTCACAGGCAGTTGATGAATGATAAAAAGCAAACTCAGATACAGGAAGAATTCAAGAAGTTTTTAGAGTCAGCAGAACAGGAAGAAAATGGTTGTTCCAAACGAGATGTGTCTACTGTATGGAAATTATGTGTGGTAGACTACAGAAAGCAAGAAAAACATAAAGGTTAATACTTGGAAAAATTTATAAGTAACTTTTATCTAAACATGGTAACTGGCCAACACAGCAGGTAGATTTGAAGAGCTTCCCACCAGATTTCTAGGTTGCATGTTAATATTTCAAATTTTATCTGTTTTTTCATTGAGGGCTTTTGGGTGGGAGAGTGTGTTATGGATTTCTTTTGTTTAAAAGCCTTGAAGATAGTATTGCAGAGCCAATGTATCTTAATCTGCTGTTGTCAGGAGTGATTCTGAGCATCTGGCGTCCACTGCTGGATGTCTGTTCACTGCTAAAGGAGGGTGGTCGGTACAGAATCTACCAGCTGTCAACATCCCCACCCAAGGGAAGATCAGACTCAGCTAACGTGCAACTGGCAGCAACAAAGAAAACTCGGTATCTACAGCTGCCAGTAAGTCCTTTAAGTGCATAAAAATGTATCATTAAAACGTATCACAGTCTATGTAACTGTATTGTAAATACATTGAAATCTTGTTTCCTCAGATATCACAGGAGATGCTGGCACAGATTTTCTTTCCAAGAAAGGCTCTAAAATTCACCAGTTTGTCCGATCCTTCTTTTCAGCCACCATGTGCTGAAGTTGATTTAGTTGGAGTTGTAGTTTCTGTTAGCAGAACAGGTACGTTGTGAACCACATTCACATCCTCCCATTGCATAAGCACTGAATTTTTTATTTCAAAACTCAGAAAGATCTTGGTGTTGTACCTGCATCTGAGGCCTGTGAAAACCTGCCAGTATAGCCCATCTCTGTGAGATGGTGGCAGATAGTTCTGTTTCCTAAAGAAAAACTGTCTTTGCTTCTTAGCTTGGGAAGAACTCAGTAAGGGAGGATCCAAGCTCAAGAGAAGCTTTTCTTTATTTTTTTTTTCCTGTAAATTGTGGATGTAAGTTCTCACATCTGTGTTCAGCATCTGCAGCAGTACCACTGTGCATGTGCATGAGCTCCCTCTTTTGCTTGCAGGAATGAGTGGAACACGGGCACTGGAGTTCATGGGTAGGGACAGGTGGAGCCTCTTCTGCATACAAAGGAAAAGCACTAGAGCAGTATTGTTTCTTAAGCACTGGAACACAGACTTTGAGTTGTTCCCTGTAATCAGTAGGGAGATAGTGCAGAACATGGAGGAAGCAGGAAACATTTGTTACTGTGCCATGTTACAGGTTGCTGTGTTACGTCTATCAATTCTTTTTCAAGATATATGTGACTTTTTTATAGATACAAATCACAGCAGTCAACCTTTCCTTAAAGATTTAAGGTTTAATTCAGACTTTTTTCTTGCTTTTAGGTTTCACTACTATGGTGTACTTATCTGATGAAAGCTACAACTTGGTGGCAGTAAAGCTGTGGGCAGAGCTCAGACACTTGGCTGCAGAAGACGTGGTTGTGCGCTGCTCCTTCATTTCCGCCAGCAACCTGCAGTGGCAGTCGGAGTTCAGATCAGAAGTGCCTGTGCTGTTGGCTGGAGACCTCTCTGTGTTCTCAGCCAGTCCAAAGGAGAACTACCTTCTAGAGAAGGTTAATGAACTGAGAAGTATGATACAGGTAAATTGGTAGACTTTTAGTTTAATGGTTAATTTTGCTTACTGCTGTGTTACGTTCTTCAGCAAAACGTCCATTAGTACTAATAGATAACTAATGCACAAAATGATGAATTTGAGGGGATTTCCTGGGAGATGGAGTAAAATGTCAACACACTTTTCCTGGTGGACTCTACATATTGTCTTTTGACATTGTCTTTTTGTCTAATGGCTTTTGACCTTTTGGGGTTTTTTTTAATTCAACTCAGCCAACACAGTCTTTAGGATGTGCACAGAATCTTTGGCTAGCAAAAAATACTGTACCTGTCAGTAGGGAATCTGTCAGTTTGACTCTAGCCTTTTAGAAGTTGAAATATGCTGCCTTGCTCAGCTGGACATATCAGTATCAGGCTGTTGATTTCATTTATTTATTTATTTCAGTTTTCTAGCTGTGCAAAGTGGCACATCTTGATGATGCAGTCTCACTTCTTACTGAAAAAATTTAAAACAAATTTTAAATGAAAAGCTTAAACAAAAGGATTTTTTTTCTGTCTGACAATAAAAGGAAGGCATGCTGTTTCCCTCTGTGGAAAGTGCAGTAGTCTTCTAAGTTGTTAGTTTGATATAAAATAAACTTCTAGCAGCATTATTATGAGTAAACAAAGTCTTAAATACTCTGTGAGCATGTAGTACTTAAACAATTTGAAAAACAACTATTTGGCATTGGCAACTGTTCTCCTTTACAGGATGTGGCTTCCTTTTGCTCTGATGCAGAAAGTAAATTGAATTTGCTACGAAGAAGTGTCTCACTTACACCTGGTGTAACCAAAAGATGTGCCCTGGAATCCCCCTCTCCTTCCTGCAGCTCGGCTCTTTACGCAGAGGATAAAAGTTTGGTACGCTTCTGGTAATTAATACTGTGATCATACTGGCAGTACCTACAGTAAGGATAGAGCAGGTTTTATACCAACAGCTGTGGTGAATGGCCTCAGCTCCCAGTCCACTCTGTACGCTCTCCTCAGGGCAGTGCCAGCTGATGAGAGGCCTCCTCTGCCTGTGGGTGTAGGGTTATTCCCCAGGAAGGACCACGAGGCTCTTCTTCACCCAAGCAGCATGTGAAAACCTCCTCTTGTGGCCTGTGTTTTGACACCATGCTTGAAATATTCTGAATTTTATATGAATAAAATGAATCATCCTTTCACTGTAGATGATTTATCCCTTTCTTGGCCCCACTATGAAGGTTATCTGATGTGGATGTTACCAGAAGGAAAAATTCTGATCTGTAAATTTTTCTTTCACAGCATTCTGTAGTTCCTACTTTTGTTTTGAGATTTTACCTCTTGGTTGTCTTTTCCTAGATATTGTTCAGTATTTCCAGGGTCTAGAAGAGAAGAGGTATCGCCTAGTACTTGTTTAAATTTTATAGCATTTTTGACAAAAACTGAGTTAAACAGTACTCGTTTCCCATGGAGGCTGCTGGTGGCAAGTTGTTCCTGATGTGGAGTACTGAGTGCAATCAGAACAAAACTTTTCCTGCCACTTGTTGTGAGGGAACTGGAAACACTCTGATGGGAGATCAATTCCTGGCGACTAAATTTAAGCTTATAAGGCATCCTCTTCCATTTCAGAGAGAGTGTTAATATTTAATTCTGAGGGTTTTGTTTATATCTGCATATTAAATATATTACCCAAGTTAAAACAAATGAGGCATTAAAGGTACTCTGAAGCTAAGTATGTGTTTGAATGGTTTGCAGTGCAGCATCTGTCTTGTGTGTACTGTTATCTTCAAGGTTTTTTGGTCCATATTCTATCCCCTTTTTCTTCAAATTTTATTAATGATTTTTTTCCCTGCTTCACCTGCTGAGGATACATCCACTGCAGCAGGAGACTGAACTCCTTTCTATGAGTGCTTTGATTTCTTAACACCTGGCACATTAAGCTTAGATCTCAGAATGTGAATGTGTTGTCTTAATGGAGACCTAAATTGTGTTTTACTGAGCGTCAGTACTTGAAGGAATAATATTAGTCATCATCAGAAGGTATCAAACTGAAGTTGGACAAGAATGATGACAGAGAATTTTTATATCAGTTTTTTTCCTGTTTTGTGTAAGCAATTGAGGAAGCTGATGAAATGGGACATCCTAGTAAACACAAAACCTATCTCTTTTTAACTAGATCTCTTCTAAAATGGAAATAAAACATCCAAGCCCTTTGTCAACCAGCACACCAAATACGAAACTTGTCACACAAGGGTCAGCAAAAATGCCTTCAACTACTACAATGAATGAAGACCATCCTAAAAACAGCAAAAAGAGAAAAGCCATGGACTTCCTCAGTTGCATACCTGCCCCTCCACCACTGACCCAAACATGTTCCATCATTTCTCCATCTTTAAAGAAGCCATTTCAGCCTCCGCGAAGTTTGGGTTTGCAGCGCAGCAAATCGTTGAACGAAACAAATCAGAACATTGGACACACCACACCCTGCAGAAAGCTGAGAGAAGCTGTCCACCTTCCTGACAACGACCTGGTCGCTGATGAGGAACTTGCAATGATTAATACACAAGCACTCATGAATAATTTACCAGAAGAAAAGAAGATTGCTTATGTAAATGAAAACAGCAATACAATAGCTACTAATTCATCTGATCATCTTTCACCTGCTCCAGGTCTATTGGGGAAGCAAATAACTCATCAAAAAGCAGTTCCCAAGTAGCTGAGGCTCTTCAGAAGGACATAAAGGAACCTGACGTCTCGTTACCAGCCCCCAGAATGCTGCAAAGACCAAACCCCCAAAAATGCTACTGAATGCACTTGTACAGTATCGTATATATTTAAAATTCAAATTATTTGTATACTTTGTACATTAAGTCCTGAATGTGTTTAATAAAGCTGTATTACAAAAACAAAGACACATGACATTACATTTTATCTGCAGAATAATTTGGAGTTAGTCATACATTTCTCACACCAGCCTGTACCCTAGAAGAGCGTTAGTCTGGCCAGAGGCTTGATGACATTCTGTAAGCTGTTGCTTTGATTCTGATGTATTCTTAGGTTACAGTGGGATCTTTGTTTCAGTCTAAAGCCATTCTGCAGTATTAGAATAGTTACTTGGCTGTCAGAAGTGACGAGGCAAGATAAACAATTCTGAGTTTATTGTCAATAAACATGACAGTTCTGTAACATTGCTTTGTAATTCTGGCACCCTTCTTGTACTTTTCCCCTCAGCCTTTCCCTATAGCACTAAAGGGTTTATAGAACAGCTGTAATGATCTGATTCATAGTCAAATGCTGTACAAAGGTATTAATGATAGATCCTTGGTGGGTGTTTCTCAGCTACTCCTCCTTAAAGAAGCTCTTGAGGCTACAGCATCATGAAAGATAATCAGATCTTTCTTTGATTTCACCATGAGATCTCTCTGCTGGGAGTGAGTTAGTGCTTGAATTTATTACTTTGTTCTCATTAATTTCAAGAGATGAAGCTTCTCAGAGTTGAGATTTCTCCACTGCAGAGGGAAACAGTTCTGCTAGATGGGCTCCCAACTCCATGTGTTATTTGTCAGGCTGCCCCTTGCTTTGCTGTTTCCCACCATGCGTGGGTCAAAGGAGGGAGGGCATTTCAGAAGTGAAACCACCAGCTTGTGCTTTGCAGCCTTTCAAGTGGTCCTGTCCCATTCACTTGACTCAGGAGCCACCCCCAGTTCAGCACCTGTCACAAAGCTGGATGTGGCAGCAGGACTGGAGAACTGTAATGTGCTGGTAGTTCTGCCAACCTTTGTGTAATCCTCTAGAGCCAGGTTCCCTAAGCCCCCTAGTTCACAGTGATTTACAATGGTGATACTACTTCTTTAAAAGTAGATTAAAAAACAAATCCCAGTTCAACTTGTACATCTACTGTAGAAAGTTTTAGCTTTTTCCCAGAAACAGCATATTTATTTATACCTCTTACAATTCAGTCTGTTAAGTTGCTACATGAATAGCAGCTATGCCCACAGTTCGTGAGCTGTCTTCATTTCCTACTGCAAAATAACTTCCTGTTGTCTTCCATAATCACTGTCTAATAATCTACACTTATGTTTAAAAAATTGCATCACAAATACTGAGTTTTAAAAACATTCCACATGGCTTTCTGATGAGAACATAATTGCAGAATTTAACCCTATGGATAAAACTACTGCAGGATAGCTGCTTTCCTCTCTCATCCATCAGTCGGTGGCTTCTTGGTACTTAGCGATGGAAGGAATTGATTTCTCCCCTTTTAAGAACATTTTTGTACTCCTTTCCCAAGTAGTTTTTTTGTGCTTCTGAGTTAGTTTGGGTGTCTGGTAGCCTTGTGCTCCAGCTATTCAGAGCCACTCCAGCAGCCCTGTTCCCACTCAGATGCTAGGCACTAGCTTCACGCTGATGTTTCCTTGTCAGAGCCTCTGTACATGGACTCACCTCAGGGCCAGCTGAATTCCTATGTCTTGGCAGAGTTGGGGTGTCAAAGGTGTTTTGCCTCAGAGCTGTTGGGCTGTGGTGGAGCTGAGGTAGGAGCAGCGTGTGCCCAGACAGCAGAGGCAGCCAGGGCATGGCACCGAGCGGCTACGGGCTGTTAGAGCTGCTCTTCCCACCTTCCCCTTTGCTGTGCCTAAAGCTAGGGAGGGTGCAGTGGGAGGACACAAAAGGTGACACAGACAGGTATAAAGGGATAAACCAGCAGGAAATGGAATGTGTGGAGAAGGAATTGACCATGTGGCAGGTAAGAAATAGAGAGAGTGGGAATACTTATTGTTATCTACTGCTGACAGAGTACGACTGGAAAAACACCAACCTCACAGTGTGTGGCACAGCCAATAAATTTCACTGTAAGCTTGAATGGATCTTTGTGGAATAAGAGGGATGAGAGAGAGGATAGTCTGTACTGGGGATAGTGGTTTTAGGCTGGTCTTGTAGCACTGTGAGATCATAACCTCACATTTAAAGATTTGTAAGAAATAAAAGTAATTTAGAAATGTAGTAGAAAAATACAAGAATAAAAACAGTTTAGATAAAAAAAGTAAAACTAGACACTTCTATACCCTGATAATTAAAACCCAGTGAGGAATCCACCTCTTCAGTTAAATGGCATGTTGTGTGTACGTGCCACGAGGTCTCCTGTTTGAGAAAGTGGGGCTGAAACGGGCACCCCTGCCATAAGCTGCATTTGGTCCACTGCTGCTTCTCTCATCTCTGCTTGGCTTTTCAGACTGAAGAACACTGTGGAAGGTAACATTGTGCTCATATTGGTCTTTCATCTGCTGTATCTTTTCTCGAGGGACATGATGAATATTTCTTCTGTAGAGTCAACATTAACAGAAATATACAAATATTTAGCTGCCTGTGTACTGGAGGTTATCTCATGCTTGCGAAGGCTCCTGATCTGTTCAGCATACTGGGTCACATCCCCACTGAACTACTTCTAGACCTTTTTTTGCCAAATTGTTTTTCACTTCCACCTACTTCTTAGAAATAAACATTTCTGTGACTGCTGAAAAATGCTGCCAGGAGCTACGTAGGGCAGGTGACGAAGAGCTATGAAGAAGACCTGTGTATTATTTTATCTGAGGTTTAGTGCTAACAGCTTGTTAGCCTTGGAATGAGCTTTTATACATCTGGAGAACTGCAGAGAAGGGCTGTAGATATCCCAGCACTGACTTGTAATCAACAAGTATAGAGTTCAAAAACCCATTCTTGCTTTGAGAGCAAGTGGGGCAAACCCATCCCTCATGTGGCTCAGGCTCCAGGACAGACCTGCAAACAACGGCGAGTCTGAGAGGGAGTGGGACAGGATGCTCAAATGCGCAGACTTTCTGGGTAGACCAAAAATGACTGCAGTGCCTTGGCACATTAGTGGGAATCGTTCTTCCAAAGACCACCAGGGATTTCTGCTTGTCTGTGAGTCTGCAAACTCCAATGATCTTTGGTTTTGCCATTTAGCTCTGCTAGGCACGATTCATCACCTAGAATCTAAGTTTGTCCTGCATCTGTTTTTTCAAGGCCTTGTGACATGTAAATCCTGCAACTCTCAGTATGTTTTTTTCCCCTAGTGGAAAAAAACCTTTTCCCTGCCTGCTGCAGCATCCTGCCTGTGAAGTGGGCACGAGCCCCCGCGGCAGCCAGTGCCCCACACACGCGTGCAGCCACCGGCACCAGCCATGATGCTGGCGTGGAACCAGGGTGGAACCAGCATGGAAGCAACCTTCAGCCACCCCTGAACCATCTGCCAAACTGCTGCTCCAAACTGTGTCTGACTTAGCGTCACAGTGCTGCTGTGAGAAGCCAGCTCATTTCAGATGGTTACTGAAACAGAACAGGAGTCACCGCACAGCTGGGCTCATAACGAGCAGTTACTGGGCAAACCTGCCCCTGCCCCTGCAGCCTGCCCTGCCCACGGCTCCAGTGGCCCCGGGGAGCAGGAGCTGGCCCTGCAGGTGACTGCAAAGGCTGCAGGTGTCCCCACCTGCCTTCAGCCCCCAGCCATGGGCAGCCACCTGCCATGTCCTGCCTCACCTGGGAGCCGCCAGCGCTCCAGGCCATGGCCTCCTGCCATTGTCACACACAAAAAGGAGCAGCACTGTTTTTTGGCTAGAGTTCCTAGTAGGCATACAACAAAAAATCGGTTGGAAGGAACCACCCGTGCCCTGTTTTCTTGAAATAACAAGTAAGTTAATATGTGTTAGCTTCTGCTGCAGTAGATGGGAGGGCACTCACCACTATAATAGAGGTTACACTTGGCTTAAGGCCAGAAAATTAGCCTGCATGGAGTTGTGACATAGCCATTGCAACCTGCAGCCTCTAGCCAAACTGACATGCACAGAGCTGTATTGGGCTGCCTCTGGATCCTACGCCATCATGCAGAGATGATACATACACTGTATCCCTTCTGTGTGTGCATGTTAAGGTCATGCACAGTCAGGCTCTTTCAGGGCTGAATTTACTGCAGACCAGGTACTCAGTAATAGAGAATTTCTGTGACAATCCTTCTGTTGTCCTTTACTAGGTTAACTTCAGGGGCTATGAAGAGGAAGAGTGCTGACCTTTCCCAGAGCACATCAATAAAATGAGAAGCTGAAGCTGTCTGCCATATCAAACAGAAAAAGATGTACCTTGTCAGTTCTCGAACATTGAACTTCCAGGGTGTATCTGGTTCTTGGAATATAACTTCATATCTATTTTCACGTGCCTGAAGAAGGACACAAAGTTTTAGACATACGGCTGCCAAACTCAGGAGTAGCCAATCTGCCAGACCCCCTGAGATTTTATCTGGCTGAGAGATGTATCATATGTACCAGGAGCCAGAAAAAGGAAGAGAACCATGACTCCCATCAAAGTGCTGGACTGAGTCCCAGCTGGTTCATTTCCTTCCGTATCAAAGGATCTGGGTCTCCCAGCACAAATTCCACCAGCATTGCCCCTGGTCCCCATCCCCCACGGCACTGGCATACTGGCACTTGAACTCTCTGGAAGTCACCCATGGTTCAAGAGCCACAGGCTGGCCATGCCCATCTGGAGCTTCTGGGAGTGTGAGGTCAACATCTAACAGTCAAGCCACTGTCTCTGCAGACCTCAATTTATTTTTAAGGTAAAGCAACATATTTGCTTTAACATATTGCTTTAACATAATATTAACATATTTTACATATATATAATTTTTTTCAAATTTATTGATTGATTTGGGGGAAAGGAAGCAGGGAAATCTGTTGACTTTTTTTACATCTTGTCCACCTCTGTGCTCCCTCCCTTGCTTCCTAGTCACCCACATTCACAACTGCTGCTGGAGTGACATCTCCAGGCTTTACAGCACCACTAGTAATTCCTGCCTCTTTTGTATTCCCATACAAGCAATACTTAGATCCTAATTTCTTAACTGACAAGGCCATACCCAAAGAACAGAAGCATGAGTGTAAAGTTAGCAGATAGGGCCCATTATGAAACTGTACTAAAAATATTGCCATCTCTGCCAGAACTGACAAGAGATACCAATGCATCTTAGAAAACTCAGTATTATGTATTTTTGGCAAGTCATACACTAAAATTCTGTGTCCTATCTAGATATATTTGTCAACAAATAGTTTGGGTTCAATTCTAATCACTACTGGGGAAGGGGATGGCATCTTAGAATCAGAGAATCATAGAATGCCTTGGGTTGGGAGGGATCTGTAAAGGTCATACAGGCCATCTTGATTGCCTAGGCATGCCTAGTCATCCTGATTGCCAAGAAGTAACAGGGCAAGTTCAAAGACCTTTTCAAGTAATTTTGCCTTCACTGAGTTCCAACGCAGTGAAACAACTCCACTGGCACCTCTTCCCCTCCTTTGTCACAATATCAGTCCTTAACTACACAGAACCAAGGGAAATGGAAGTAATTCTTTCTAGCCATGTTAAGAACCATTTCAGTCAGATGACCCTGTAAAAGTCATAGCTGGGTATATGAAAGCAGTAAATCAGAGCTCTCCCTACCATCATCACATAGGGCTTCATTTCCCAAGCATGGATGTTGGTGTTATCAATAACAACCGGGCTTTTCCCATTCTTCATTGCTCTGCGCGCTGCAACGGAACACATGGAGGAGAGCTACAATGCATTCATTCAGTAACAGACTGAGCTGGGTTTCACTACCCCCAAAGCATCCTCTCTTTGCCTGCTGCTTGGCTCCCCACCAGATGGGGGTTTGCAGCTGCCACCCAAAGGCGAGCAGAGCTGAGCACCCACCAGGAGCTCTCCTGGAGGAGGGGATCCAGCTGCTGTCTGTGCTCAGGAGTAAGATCTGAAGGTCTCATCGAACACACTCACTGATATCACAGCACTAGGTATTCACAGGAGCTAAACTGACTGTTAGTTGCAAAAAATCTCTGTTACATGATCTCAAAGTGTTTTCTATTGCTAGAAATTAGTTCAGAGCACAGCCACGAAAGCCTGTTATATTTTCCTCTCTGAAGCTCAGACCTGGGTTGGTTTATTCTCAAACTTACAACTAGGTCTGCAAGTTTTCCTCCTGGCTACCACTAACTGCCCCTGTAGCCCCCAGTTCCCAGTCAGGAGAGACCTCTAAGGAGTTACAGTCTGAAGGATGTGGTGCATACAGCTGCAGCAAGCAGCTGCTGGGCCAGTATTTGCATGCCATCTGCTGCTACCAAGCTTCATCAGTGCCACCTAACAGACACCCTTTTACTTTCACAAATAACATCTATAAATCACTAACTTTTTTTTCATTTATAAATTTCTCTCTTTTAAGTCTGAAGAAATAAAATCAGACGTGGTAAAAGTATTTTTTTTTAACCAGTACCCTGTGAAGTGCAGTGTATGACACCACTTGGAGGTATTTTCTTGGGGGTGCTAATTTGAGACAGACTGAAAAGCAAAACTATTCTGGAAAACCCCTGGATTGAGTTCAGTCACCTCTCTTTTGGTTCCATTTGTGTGCATCCTCTAGGAAGTCAGGCTCAAACACGTACACACCGTTTTCGATAAAGAAATCATCAGTACTAAGAACTACAGCACTGGGATAGTCACGTTTCAGCTGTCTGCAAAAAAAAACACAAATGAAAGAAGGATTAGCATATGCTAACGCATGTCTGTAATAGAAACCATTAAACCAAGGGCCACATGGATGCTCTGCAAATATGCACAGTGCTTCATTTGAAAAACCCCATCTTAAAGGACCTTGAAGTAACGCAACCAGTAGCCAGACACAGGAGGAAAGGCATGGAGCTTAAAGGCATGGCCTCGACATCTTTAGTTCAGCAGAGAAACCCACTCTGTCAGCAGGAGCCTTTAACCATGTTTTCTTCATTTGCCTTCTGAGCTATCTGAGAAGGTATGATTGTAAATACAAGAAAATAAGCAAAACCCAAACATGATAATGTCATGGAAGTTGGTCTCAACAGAAAATTTGACCATGAGAGTTGCGGTACAGAGAGGCTTTTGGAGGAATGATTTGTCATTTAGTAAAGCTGGTCTAGATTACCAGTTTCTCTTGTTATTTTCTTTTACTTTTTTTTTTTTTTTGGCTATAAAGCACATAGCACCTTTTTTTTTTTTAATTTGCACACAAGTATCTGAGTGATTAGTCAATGTTCCTTATTATGTGTTGCAATTTTCTGGTTCCTTTCTGCTTTTCACTTTTCCCTGTTTTACTCAATCCTCTTCCTGTAGAGCTGAGTAATTTTTATTTATCGCCAGCTTTCAAACATGTTTTATAAACAAATCTGTATGGCCTAGATTGGCAGCCCCAAATGCAGCAGATCCATAGAACTGGTCCCCCCTGGTCCATGGCTCAGGGCAATCCCCCTTCTCTTCACGCTGACGTGTGTCCTGCAGCCATGCTCCTTCAGAGCCATGGAGGGTAGGTGGGTGGACACATGTCCTGCACCAAGCTGGGACTGGCTCTAGGAGGTTGTAGTGCCAGCTTATGTGGGGGTTTCAACATGAAGCATTCCTCTGCTAGTCCTCAGACAGCACTGAAAAAAATCTTAATGCAAAATTGTGTTACCCTTGGTGTGTAATCCAGACTTCTTTGTATCCATAGAAAGAGTTGTCTATTTTTTTTTGATCAAGGGAGTGTTGGAGGAGGGAGTCTCTGCAAGAAGTCAGGGAGAGCCCGTGGCATCATCTCACTACTCTTTGTCTCCCTAAGGCCCAAAATATCTCTGGAAAAGGAAGTAAGGCCAATTGAGAAACCTTGAGACTCTCAGACGTGAATGCTGCTGCCCTGCTGTCTCACAGCACACATAGCCTCTAGTCACTCTCTGACTCATTTCAGCTTCCCTGATAAAATGCTTCTCTTCCATCCCCAAAAGCTGTAAAGCAACTATTTGTCAATGTCTTCTCTAACTGAGCAACAGCAATGGAGGAGGTGCCTCCAGGTTATCAGCAAAAAGCAGACGCAGACAGAAAAGGCTTAATTCTGTCACGTCTAGCTCTGCCCTGACCGTTTACTTACCGACTTCACCCTAATCTGCCTGCTAGCGGCACTGATTGCACACTGCATTTCGCTGACAAAGGTCAGCTGCTGACTCTGTTCTGCCTCCACTGTAACTTCCACCATCTGCTGACCAATTAGGAAAATTTTGTGGTAGCAACCACAAAGAGAGCAGAGACTCGCCGCTGACAGCCTGGCCAGAACTGGGCTGCAGCCACCGCTACCTGTTGTTTAGCACCTACATGTCATTACCTTCCAGCTCCAAAGAGAGGTTTTATTCACAGTTACTGCTGGGCAAACAGATCATACACAAGTCCTGTTGCAAACTGTTAGCACCTCACCTTTCCCACTGCTTTGCTCACATGCAACCTCTTCTCTAAAAAACTGACTGTGCTAAAATACGTGTTCTCCCTTCAGCTACTAATAGGCACGCAAAATTGCACACATTAATAAAAGATATTTTTTTTCTTGTTCAGTGTTTCTTTCAAACGTGTTCTCAACCACTGCAAATTAAAAAGAATATGTTCTTAGCATACAGCTTACTAGATTTTTAATATATATGTGCACATTTACATGAGAGTTTTGATATTAACCCTTAAGTAATTTCAATAGTATGTGATTATCTGTAAAGTCAGTCCTATATCTGTAAACTATCCTCATATCACTGGTAAATGCCATAGATAAAATTTGTCCTATAAAGGAGGAAAAATACAACACAAAACATGCTAAGAACTATGAATTACTGTTACATTTGCTATATCCATACCAAACAAACTCCTACTAGCAGTGACATAAGAAAATATTAAGTGGGAAAAAGAAGAGGTTTTACCTTCTGCTTATTTTGCTGGTTTTAACTTTTAGCTTTCGAAAACAACCAAACTGACACTAAAATTTATTACTATTTTCTGTAATCCCTTATTGCTCATAAAGCTGACAAAAATTTTGTTTCTTCTGTCCCTTATAATTTACCAGAGCAACCAAGTCTCTTCAGTATGCTCCTTGTGAAATAAGCCTTCCACCATCTACACAGGACCAGAGGCTGGTTTAGAACAAAGGTTTCACATAGGCTCCTGATCCCTGCACACAATGAAAATGCCTGTATTTTAACATAACACACACCCTCTGTGCAAAACCACAGGATCATAGACTGTTTGGGGTTGAAAGGGACCTTTAAAGGTTACCTAGTCCAACCCCATGGGAGGGGGGAGGACAAAATAGGAGGACTTGTGACCAGTGTTAGTAATGAATGAATTTTGAGCAGCACTGTAAGAAGAAAATTACCTGTTGCTGTTAGATCAGTAAGTGTAAAGCATACTCAGGAGGAAAATAAAAATGAAATCTCTCTGCAAGACCAAAAGGTACACATGAGGCACGTTTGCTTTTCTGAAAAAGCACTGCATTGTGATAAGCAGCATCTGCCAAAGGTTCAGTATTGATTTGCCTGCGTGGGACATTTAATTGCACGGTGTTACAGCTCTGCCCTGCAGCAGACACAAAATACAGTATGCTCTGTATCTTGCTGGAGGAAAGTTTTCCCCCTCCTTCTGCAAGTCAAAGCAGATTCCCACGCCAGGTGCCGTATCTCATTAGATTGGCTGGTACAGTTCAGGTGCTTCTGCTCTGACATGCCAGCAGCAAACTTCACCTATCCTCCAGCAGGCCTGGAACCAGGCCTCAGACAGATGAGGCTGTGCAGAGGCTGCTGTGATTAAAAAAGCAGAATCTTTCTGTTGCAGATACAGCCGAGCCCTGTTTGACCACAGCAGCACTGTAACAACTGCCTTCCTGAACAGACAGGTAGCTTTAGAGTTTCCTGTGTTACTCATCTGCAGATCTGTTCCCATGATTTATACCAATTTTAAGTCCCCTTTTTCCTGAATAACATCTTCAGTTCTTTCAAACAATCATTTCAGACTTTAACTGTATATATAGACAAAATATAATTTTTCAGGATTTCAACTAGCTGGATGCATTGGAGTAGTTGGGAGAAGTCTCCAGGATCACCAGTAATAGGATTGGAGATTTTAAAAACTAATCCATAACTATTTCATAGGTTGTCACATGTTCTCATCAGAAAACCTGAAAATGTTATCTCTGATTTGAGCCTGGTAAGCAGATTGGAAGGAACATTTTTCCATGCTCAGAAGGCAACAAAACGGTACAGCAGGCAGACCTCAGAGACGGTAAATTCCCAGTCTACTTTCAGTGTCAGGGAGGTCGGGACATCTCTGTACTGAGTTCACATACAGCCACTTGCCGAGTCACTCCTCCTAACACACGGCGTTCCCATGGCGTTTGAAAGCCTCATTTCATCAGAAAACCAGAGCTACGAGACCTGGAGCGCATGCCCAGCACTACCAGCGCTCTGAAGTGTTTTGACGGCGCCCTGTGCCCCGAGGACTCTGCCCCGCGGGTGCCAGTGAGGGCTGTGCCGTTGGCAGAGCGCAACCTTCGTGTCCGAGCCGCGGGGCGGGAGCAGCCGCCGGACTCTGCAGAGCGACAGGCTGCCTGTTGGGTTGCACAGAGGCGTTCACGACAGTCCCCGGGAGCGGCTTTAGCCAAAGGTAAATGTTTACAGTGCGCTGCCACCTGGACAACTTCAGCGCTGAAGTCCGTGGAGCCCGTCAGAGCTGCAGTTCTGCAGGGGGTGGGGTGCTGGTGACACTGGCGGGGCTGGAGGCTGGAGCAGCAGGAGGCAGAGCTGCACCCAGCAGTGCCGCCTCGGTGCCAGTGCGCTCTCTACTTCCCGGTCTGCAAGCCTGCTCCCTCCGAGTCTCATGAGGAAGCACAACAATGACCTCATTTCGAGTGGTAGATCAACAGCAGTGGATGAGAAGTGACACGTTTGATCACACCCGGCCCAGTGCCTGAGCAAAACTGCTAGACTGAGGATTACACGTTACCTGAGCTGTGCATCACAGCACCGTGTGGTGGAAGGGCTGCAAACAGAGACACTCTGTGCAATAAGGAGTCTGTCAGGGAAGCGGGTATGAGCTTATATGTGTTTCACTTCATTTTTCAGACACATTTTTGGAAGCTATACCTGCTTCCTCAGGTAACTCTTTTCTTAGCAGGTGCCCAGCTCTGATCATGAAATCTGCACTCTGAAGTCAGAGGGAATGTGTTCAGGAGGATGATGTTGCACACACCTGACAGAGACTATTGGAAACACAACGCCCACCTGCCCCCCTTGTCTGTGTGCTTCTGCTGGTGGTGGCACACGGTGGGCAGCGAGAGGGAGATGGTTAGGGTCACCCAAAGTAAGTGGTTCAGGGAAGTGTACTGTTAACGATGAAACAACTGGAAAGATTTGTAGCTTGGTGGCGAGCAGACTGACTCCTTGTTCTGCCTTGACTATTCAATGTATCACAGGTGGATCCTTCACTGTCTTTACCAGAGTCTGAAAACCAGACCTGGAACAAGTACCAATGCTGGCTGCTCTGAACTGAGGGAGTGACAGGAATGGGGTAATCCTTTTAAGGAAGATGCCATAACTAAATCTTGCAAAGCTATATCCAAAGGGTGCTGCCTGACACTGAAAGGTCAGGGAAACGACTCATGGATCTAAGGTTGTTCCTAGGATTGTGTAACTGATAACATTCACCGTTCCTTACACTTCTAAGCATCGTAAAGATTGACAAGTTTTAACCAAAATAGTCGCCAATACAAAGAATGAATAAAAAGTGGGTTCGAAAGCACCAGGAGAAACAATGGAGCAAAGGCTAAAACAATGGTACACACTGACAATTGAGAACACTGTTAACAGCAATAAAACTGGGAAGGGCACTGTTCACACACCCCCTAAGGGCCCAGCACAGATGGCTTGCTGCTGGAAGACCCACAGTCTGAGAGCAGGAGGATGGCCAGCAAGTCACACCAGCCCATACACACCTTCCTTCATGCTGAAAAGACACACCAAGGGAGAAAGTGAAAATAAAGGGGAAAAAAACCTCTGCCTAAGATTCATGGAGCCCTGAGTAAGCAAAATTCGGAGGCAAAAAGATGGCAGCATAGAAAGTGCTGGGTACAAGACAGCGTAACAGACCTGACCAAAACCCACCCTGTCACCATCCATTGAGAGGAACCCAGAAGAGAAAGCTAGGATGGGACAGCTGAATGTCCTTGTCCTCTCTGATTTTGTGTAGGCCTGCTGTGCTTGCAAGTATTTAACTTTGATAGTGTGGGTGAACAAAACCTGAGAGAAAAAATTTGAATGGGTAAAATTGGTTTACCAAGGGCTTTTGCAAATAATCACCTTCCTCTTCCAGTCAGATCTGGCATTGAGCTTTGTTGCAGTAATTTTCTGCAAACACCACTTTGCTTAACACATTGTATTTACCAATACCAAAAGGTGCAGAACGTGGGAATAGCAAATCTCAGTATTTTCTTGGCACCATCCTTTCATAATCTGGACAAAGTTAATGAAGAGGTACTAAATGCCATTTCTACAGATACCCTTTGCTCTGTGTACTGTTGAATGGCTAAATGTAATGATACAATTAACAGGAGTTAGAAACAGTAAGCTCCTCAAACATTCATCTGATGAGGGACTATGCCCATACTTAGCACTGATTTTGTAAATCTGTCATTGATAATTAATCTTGTGTTTTAACCCAAAAAAAAAAACCAGGTAAGTCAGTTATTTGCACTGCCCAAGAATATGGCCACAAATCATCACATTCTTACTGTACTACAGTAAGACTCAAACCCCTCTAAAGGAGAAGGGCTGAGAAGGGCCTGCATTTATGCAGCCTCCTTAGGACATGTATTTTGGGTGTCAGTAAAAACACAGCATTTGACTTGTTCATTAAAGAATCCGGTCTTGCAGAAGTCCTGTGAGGCAGAAAGCACCGACTCACAGGAAGGGCTGTACTGAAAAGAGGAAACTGTAGATGAATCCTGTCTGTCCCACAGCTTCATGTTCTGAGGCAGACGGGGTTCCTCACCCCAGAATGGGAACCTGCGTGATTAGACAGCAAGCGTTCCTCTTTCCACGCAGACTGGGTGGCACTGGGAGCTCCCAGATACCAGATGACAGATACACGGCCTCACCTCAGTGCAGTCTCACAGCACTCCCCTCGGGGTTTTTCCACTTATCTTTAAGGTGCCTTGGATCTGTCAGCGTGGGACGGTCTCTTCTGCCCAATTTTTCAGCTCTACAGCTCTGAGTAGGAACGCAGGACACAGTAACAGCAGACTGGTCCATTTTTCACAGGGCGAGGAAGCGCTTTAATGTGTATTAACCACAAAAAGAGAGCACCAGGCTGGTGCTTTTTAGAGAAGAAACAACAACTACCTCATCTTGAGCGAATAATCCGTCTCGTCCTAGAAACACCCCTCTCGGTATTGCTCCTCAGAGGCAAAATGGCCCCGGCCCCGCCGCCTTACCTGGCCAGGGTGCTCTTCCCGGCTCCGGGCAGCCCCCGCAG
>NW_008623809.1:0-14280 GCF_000691845.1 Merops nubicus
CACCTTCCCAGGGATGGAGGTGAGGCTAATACATGAAACTGTGGATTTGTTTGATATTTGAAGTACTGTGGCCAACACATTTATCCTTGAGACACTCTCTGTCTCCAAATATAGACTCTGAATAGTTCATCTAGGCAGGGAACATGCACATGTGTAGGAGGGAATCTGAAAATATTCCAAGGAATGGAGTTTATGCCACTTCCTAAACCACTGAGGGATAGGGGAAGACCACAAAAAGGCCAGTAAGGAAAAGCAAAAGGGAAGTGTAAGCACACTGTCAAAACCTCACAAAGCCAAACTTAAACAAGCTAAAGAAAGAGAGAAGAAAAACAGAGAAGAAAAACTTACAGATGTCTGTTGAGGGTAAGGAAATAATAATAAAAAACGCTGTAAAAATAAGCAATGAGGAAACCTCTTCACTGCATAACAGAATCTTATCAGAGTGTAAACCAACAGTCTTCAGAAACAGTAACAGCAACTACTTCATGTTATACTTTGTTGATAAAGTATTAACAATTTAACACATCTTCATTCATTATCCAAAACATTCACCGTCACACTGAAACTTCTTGAAATCTGTCTTCCTTCTCAGATTAATGAGTGGAATGGTATTCTCCCCATTAGTGCCTGCCACTGTCCTGCCCATGTGACATAGCCACAGTGCCTCTGTCCTTTTCCTGTCATCAAGGTGTTGCATCGCTCAGTGCCTTAAAAAATTAAAACCTCACTCTTGTAAAGGGCAGATCTGTAGCTCACATTATCATGTTGTAGATAGGTAGATGCTATGTGGAAGGGTAAAATATGAGGATCCTGAGGATCTGAGGTGAATTCAAATGAGGCAGGATGAGGTATATATTGTAAAGCTCCTACTGGGGAAAAACAAACAAACCAACCAACCCACAAAAAACCACACACACACACCACCAAAAAACCCCAAAACAAACAAACAAACAAAAAACCCTAAACCAAACAACAGCGTGACCCAGTTCTGTTGAATTTAGAATAAGGAATTTATCTGGCATTGCTGTTTATTATCTAGAATGTCATATATACTATTAACCAAGAGACACTACATCATTTAGTTGTCTCTGTTCACTACCATGCTGTAATTGAAGATCTACAGGATATGCTTATCGAAAGCCCCACACAATTGCCTTGTCTGTGTATTTCAAAAGCTCATGCTTAATCTCTAGACATGAAAGGACAAGGACACTATCAGAAGAGAAACTTCTTTTAAAGCACAATTTTAGTTACTAAAAGTACTATTTTCCCCCTCCTACTTTCGCCTTAGTTTTGATAAAGGGTCAACTAATTTTGTCTTTATTTAACCACTTTTTGCCCATTAGATTTCTGCCCCCTCACCAGGAAGATGCAAAGGTTGGGCTTGGATTTATTTCTGTTCTTCTAGATATCTCTATTGCAATTTCATGCCACAGTACTACTATGGTCACAATTTCTACACAAAAAAATATACTACTGAGTTTGTTTCCTAAACAGCTTATTTGTTTATACAGCCCTAATTCTGAGCTAATGTTTTCAAGATTCACTATCTATAAATGTTACAAAAAGTATTCCAAATGCAGTAACACACAACAGTTTGCCTCATATGAAGTGCCTTTTTCCTGAGAGTCACTCCAGGCAGCATACCTAAAATGGCAGCTGGAGAAGTTGTCCACCTCAGTCTGTAGCAGGCTGTTTCCCTTCCAACAAAGACAAGGACTGTAAGATGCACACAACTCAGGCAATGCTGCTCGTCCTTGATGGAGCCATTCTTACCTCTGTCATGCATAAGGAAACCCAGCTGCTGTTCTGGCTGTTAACATTGTATTTTTAAATTTAAATATGGAATTTTTCCTTTTACGTTTTATGGTATGCCACTGCAGTGTGCATATATGTGCAGATATTCAGAACACCCTGAATACCCATCAGTCAGGAATCAGGAGCTCAGATGTCCTGACGTAACATAGTAAGTGCTGACTTGGTCCCTGTTTAGCCACTGGAAAGAATTCTCAGCCTCTTTCCTTTGCTTGTACCATATTTAAAACTTGGGTAAATACAATTAACTTGATTTTCAAATTATCTAAAATTTAACAGCTCAGATACTTAAGAGTTCTGTACAAAACTGCATAGAAGACATGCAAGCCCCTCATCAGCTGGGCTATGTCTATTCAGTTCTTTTGAGCAGCAACCCATTCACTGGTCACTCAGCTGTAAAACACAGCTAACATATCAACTTTATTGAGCGTCTAAAAACAATCAACAAATATTGTATAAATAGCTTGTGTCATATAGTTATATTAGTCCACAAGTTGTTTTTATTTTTTCCTACATTCAGCTTGCCACCATGTAGGTTCATACAAAACCTTCTTATAAGACCTGGATATTGCAAGTAAATATTACAGGGATGTTTAGACCTTTTCTTTTTTAATCACAAAATATATGTTGTCTTATTATTTCCTTCCACGCAACCCTCAATCTTCTTATATGAAAACTTTGTAACTGTAATTACAACGTTAATTTGAACTGAATAATCATATATCAATACACAATATAAGTGAGAATATGATTGCTACCTTTTTTTCTCTTGGCCTGTGCAACTTCCTAAATACCCTGATTATCCTGGTATGACTTGGGATGGATAAATGTGTTAGCTCACAGTTGTAGAAACCAGTCAAGGATCAAAATACTATTTTTTCTTATAAATAAACATGATTTTATATTTCTACGGTAATTTAATGAGAATCTGCTAAATAAGAGCTCTCTTCTCCAGAGCAGAAACAAAAGGATATTCTATGACACTGACATTTACAGAGTCCAACAATCTCTTAAGCTTAATTAATGCCCTTCCTGCCCAACAAGAACAAAACTACTTTGCAAAACAATGAAGGAAAATTCAAGGTAAAACCTTTAGTCAGCAACTATTTTGAAATCAGCACTGCAAATTCAGCAGATATAGTCAAGGTAGAAACTGTAATAAAAATCCACAGATGAAAAGGATAAAGTACTCAGAGTATCCATTCCCAAAGGATGTTGCCAGCACTCAAATTACAGAGGCAAGACTCAATGGAAATGTTCCAGGACACCTTAGGAACGTTAATATAGGTTTGACTATTCTCTGTTGCTTTTAGGTATCTATTTGTATTTCTGGATATGTTGTTGTTTTGGTTTTGGTGTTGTGTTGGGGTTTTTGTGCCTTTTTTTTTTTTTCTCCCCAATGATCATGAAGTTTATATTTAGATTTCTATTTCCATTAAAATAATGTTCTAGTCTGATGCACTTAGAAAAAAAAACAGAACAAGCTCCCCTCCCTCCCCAATCCAACAACAAAATTTTAAAAAAAACCCATCCTTTCAGATTTTAGTAGAAAGCATTAACTGAATTAGTGGTAATCACGCTGTACAGAGAAATCTATAGAATATATTTGAAGAGCAACAGCTCAACTCTCAAAAAAGCCCTGAAAACATCAAGCATTAGAAGCACATTTCTAGCTAGAGCACAACCATGTGCACATGCCCAGAGCAGTACCTCTGACACACAATCCCTTGGCTGCTCATCCCAGATATTTGTGCAACACTTCTCGGGCACAGCTTTGGGCACCTCACTGTTTTCTCCTTTCTAGTCAGTCCTGAATAACTCTTTTCATATGCAAGCAGATGAGTCACTATGAAAAAGAATATTTTGTCTGAAGTCACACAGAGGTTAGATCTCTACTGCTTTCCAATACCGCTTCCCAAAGTTGCTATAGTGATGGACTGGCTCCAGGTTGTGGCAATCCGTCTTTGCTCAAAACTCCAGGGTGTTTAGGATATTGTTAAGGTAGCTCACATACAATATACACTGATAACATACACCAGATGGGGAAGCTTTTGGAGAATGTCACCATCCCAGTAGCTCTGGCTGCACGCTTGAGAAGACACTTCTACTGTTCCAGCAGTTCAGCTTCCATTGCCCCAAATACATTATCCCCCAGCATCCTCTAGTGCCTTTGTTAAATCATAGGTCTGTTGACTCTCACTCAGCATCTGTAATAAACTGCAAAACATGCACTGCCAAACTGCTACAAGTGAAAGAAGGACTAGTAGTTTTGGCAGTCTTTGAACAAAAACCAAATGGTGGCTGCCCTCCTCAGGATGGTGGCACATTCATTCTTTCTTGAAAACTTTGTGATTAGTTATTAAGCTTATGCTTATTGGTATTTTGCTAAGTTATTGCTAATACTGCATTTTTCTCTAATACTCAGCAAGTAGAAGCTGAGCCTTAAAATTTATTGTTTTAGAGACTGATTCAAGTCCAGCTGACTTGAGGAACTATTATATAAATGACAACAAAGAGAACTAAAAACTTATTTTATTTTCCCAATAGGCTTTACAATTAAATATTTTGGGAGATCAATGAAGATCAGTTAGCTATATACCTGCCAAATTGACAAAAGATGCCAGATTATCATCTGTGGTTGTACATATGAATACAATTTATTTATTTGAGAGTTCCAAGCACATCTAGAAAAACAGTAAAGAATCAAAGCCAACACTTTTAATGTGCCATTAAATACCCATCAGAAGTTTAGTCTCAGGCAAGATGAATCCTCCCCCTCACATCAGAAGCCATGCAAATCACTGATGGCTCTTAGAAGAGCCATTTCAACACTTAGGATGTGAAGAAACCAGATTTAAATGTACCAATTATGATGCTGTCAGTCAGGAAAACTCCCTTTGAGCCACACGATAATTTTGCAATAGTCTTATTTAGAAAGGACTGGTCATTAAATAGAGAAAAAAAAAAAAAGAGAAATAATTGCATCTGCAGATGCCACATCTTGTATTTCTGTATTATTTTTCTGTTTTTCGGTAGGGTCGACAGGAAACCTTCATTATGGAAAAAAAAACCTAAAATGTAACAGAAAAACATAATAATGGTAATAAAATGGACCAAGTTTTCTAATGCATTTTTTTCTCTTGGTCAAGACAGCTGGATGTGGGTAAGTCAAATAGAGGAATTAAACTCTTTCCTGATTAACAAAGGTCATAAATGGAGAGGTTCATCTGCCCAACACACAAGTACTTTGTATCTAGAGCATTACTCACAGACAGTGACGCTCTGAGTGACTACAGAGACATGGATACAGGGAGACCATGAGAGACACTAGAGAGGTGTCTCCATCTCTACCTATGTCAGAACCCACATATTAATCAGGTATAGGTATTAGGAAAAGGTATCAGGAATAAAATAATCAGAATAACAAAGAAAACCTAAGTATGTCTTCTAGAAAGACACATAGCATCTGACCTCAATGCTACAACTGGCAGTGTCCTGCGTGTGGGTGAAAGAGCTCCAGCTCACCCAGCCAAACCATACCAATACCTCTGGCATAAAGCTTAAGCTTCAGTGGGCACCACAGCAGCATTTGCTTAACTGTGGCACTGCCCTGCTGCTCTGGGAAGGCAGATCCAGACATGTACTCAGCAGGTGATGCAAGGCAGCACCTAGCATGCTACACTTGTACCCTTGAGGAGTATCAAATCATGCTGGCTGAGAGGACACTCAACAGCACCATTGTAGGATTAGACACAGAACTCAACACATCTAATGTAGACTGACAGGGTAATAAGTACCTTTTTTTTAATATACTGCTCTGAGGCTGGAGAAGCAATTAAAAATAAATGGTGTCACTGGAACAAGTGTTTGCTAGGATCTGATGTAGAGCCAGCCCTGGCTGAGTGAACATGTCACCCTGAAACAGATCATGAAATCAGACAGATTCTACTACAATTTTTTTAGCCACTTTTAATGCGTTTCCCATGGAGAAAATGAAGAACTATTTACCAGGGAGCATAATTAAATTGGATCATTATTCTCTCCAGGTACAACAAAAAAACTCCCTGAAAAGTCACAAATCAGTCTTCAAGATCATGAGAATGACCAGGAATTTTAGATTTAATAATTCTTTTTAGAGCAGGCTTACAATCTGATAAGGGAAATAACCTTGGGAATCGTATGACTCCTGTCAGGATGAAGACATTTTAGATTTCTGAATGCATTAAGAAGCAAAGGAAAGAGGGAAAAGGCAAAAGGGAAATATGGATTTGATCATAGATAAATCGCAGCAAACTACACAGACAAAAGACAACTCCAGCATATGAATTGTTCCCTTATCTCACCTACATTAGTCAGGAACCTTAAAGTAATTGGAATTTGATTTCTATTAACATTGGAACAGAGGAAGGAGAAACAAACATATACTTAACTTCCAAGAAATCAAAATATGTCGATCTCTGCATTACAGCCTAAACAATGTTTAGCATGACATGAAACACTGCCCTGAGGGCATTGTAACACACTGTTCTAAACTTTAGAGGAAACTATTAGACTCAACTGAACAGAGTAGGAGAAAAGGATTTCTTTATGCCTTGGGAAAAAATTAGTTGAAACCCAGACTTATTCAATATGATCTAATTAATGATGAACTATCATTCACTGCCAGGCCACCACTAAGCCATGTCCCTAAGCATCACAACTACATGTCTTTTAAATACTTCCAGGGATGGTGACTTCACCATGCCTGTGGGCAGCCTGTTCCACTGCTTGATGACCCTTTCTGTGAAGAAATTTTTCCTGCTATCCAACCTAAACTTTCCCTGGCACAACTTGAGGGTGTTCTCTTGTCCTGTTGCTTGTTACGTGGGAGAACAGACTGACCCATACCTTGCTACAACAACCTCTTTTCAGGTAGTTGTAGAGGGTGATAAGGTCTCCCCTCAGCCTCTTTTTCTCCAGGCTAAACAATCCCCGTTCCCTCAGCTGCTCCTCATAAGACTTGTTCTCTAGACGTCTCACCAGCTTCATTGCCCTTCTCTGGACACATTCCAGCATCTCGGTGTCCCTGTAGTAAGTGGCCCAAAACTGAACACTGTATTTGAGATGTGGCCTCACCAGTGCAAAGTACAGGGGCACAATCACTTCCCTAGCTCTGCTGGCAGCACTGTTATTGATACAGGCCAGGACACCGTCAGACTTCTTGGCCACCTGGGCACACTGCTGGCTCATGTTCAGCCAGCTTTCAACCAACAACCCCAAGTCCTTTTCCACCAGGCAGCTTTCCAGCCACTCCTCCCCCGGCCTGTAGCGTTGCCTGGGGTTGGTGTGACCCAAGTGCAGGACCTGACACTTGGTCTTGTTGAACCTCATGGCCTCAGCCCATCAGCTCAGCCTGTCCATATCCCTCTGTAAAGCCTCCCTACCCTGAAGCAGATTAACATGCCTGCCCAGCTTGATGTCATCTGCAAATTTACTGAGGTGCACTCGATCTTCTCGTCCATCATGTTGGCAGAAGGCATTTTTATGCCAACTGGAATAAGTGTTTTGTAAATAGAAATCTTCAGTTGCTCTTTAACAGGCATTTTTTCAAAATCTTAGCTCTTGTTCTGTTTAGACATTTAATTATTATGCCTGTCATAGTTTGTTTATTAAATAGAAATCAGTCAATATAAACCTTGCTATGTTCAGAACCCACGCAGCGCAGAGAAAATCTCCCCCACAATCAGCCAGGAGCAAAACACTTCCAAGGTAAACCAACATAAGCATGTGCTGCAGTATGCTTACTTAATAGTGCTGCAAAACTCTGCTTGGTGAAATAGCAGAGAGGAGCTGAAGGGGAGATTTGTAAAGCAATAAAAAAACATCACCAGTGGGCTCCAGTTGTGGCCCTTCTCTCACAACCCAAGAGTAAGGAAACATTTAATGAAATTGAAAGCAGTGCACATAACTGATAATAACCAATTGATATAAATAACTATTGTATACAGCTAGGTTTCAGCTCTAGAACTGCTGCAGGGTACTGTTGAGGTCTAAAGCTTAGTATTTCAACTGGAAGACTCATTTTCTGTGCAGGATACCAGAATTACAGATGATACAAAGCCCTATCTGAAACAATCCAAACATTCCAAAGCAAATACAAACACTGCCCAAGTATCACCACTTACGTTCTGTAGGGCAGAATTGGTCAAAGATTCCCTACAATCACCGAGTGAACCATATAGCACTCATGTCATACAGAAAAGCAAACTTCTCCAACACAAATCAGAAAGCAATTGCCTTTGTTACCTATTACTGAGGACAAGAGAAATGATCAAAATAGCAATACTGTGTCACTGGAATAGAATACAAAGCAGAATCTACCCTGAACAACCCCCCCCCACACACCCCCAAGAAAAGCCTCCAATTACCATCATAGAAAGGTAAAAATTGTCCCCCATCTAAAATCATTATGACAACAGTTTTAGTATGCTCTAAACTTGGGAACCATGGAAAGTGGCTACCATCACTTCATTTTCCACCTTGCTGTGCCTTAGTGCCTCTCAAGAGACAAAGCCAAACCCACAGCCAGAGGCAGCTGCTATTACCATTTCAACTGATACTGGAAAACCCAGTGAGATGAGAATAATTAAGAGCATGTGGAAGCTCTGTAGGAACCCTAGCATGACTATCAGCAACAGCAAGGAGGAGAAGAGGCATACTGAACAGCTGAAGTTACTGGTAGTAAATCAAAATGACCTTGGCTCAAACACTTTGGATAACAGAGACCAATCTCTCAATAGCTGTAATTTCTTCTGTTTCCCAGATTTACTAGCCAGTTTCAACAGAGCCAAGCAAGCCTCTATTGGCACTACGTCAAAGGCTATCGAAGACTGATTCACAATAGATCAGACATTAACAAGAATCTAATTTTACAGATGTAGTGTCTAATAGACCCACAACAAGACAGGCACAATTCCCAGACTGCTAAGCATATCCTCTTAACCAGTCTCATCCATCAGCGATGCCTAAAAAGATTTATGTGGGTGGCTCAGGAGAATAATTTGCATCCCATACCAAGCACAAACTGCAGAAACTTACCTTACCAGTCATTACTACTCTTTTTATTCCTTAAATGTCATAAGCTGAGATTCTTTTTAATAGGAAGTGTCAAAAGCCACTAGTATTTTTAAGTCTAGTATTCTGAAATACAATTTTGTGAAATGAAGCCAAGACTGTACAGCACCCTTTGAATTAAAAAGCTGCCTCTTAATAGACCTGGTCCAGGTGTAAAAAAAAATAAAAAGTCTACTTTCAGTCAGCCAGTCTCTCAACAGATAATTCACTATATGAAAAAGTTATATGGGACAGTACAAACAGCATTATTTCATCTAAATCAGTACGGTTTTCCAGGCAGTAGAGTTCAGACTCAAATTTTAATTCTGAAGTCAGAATTTGTGTGCCTGATAAATTTAACAAACCACCTCTCCCCCTCTCCCTGCAGATCTTTATTTGAATTGCAATGTTTATGTCAGTAGAAGGCACTAATTTTTACAGCGGTGCTTCATAATTAACCTGATAAGTACATTTATTTGCCCCCATTTGAACAGGGTTATGAATCCTTTTAAATTACTGATTTATATTTTTGTTAATACAGCATGCAAATTGGATTAAAAAAAAGGTCCTGTATCTACACATCAAAAGACAAAAAATTAATTTCAGTAATTTCTCAGTTAAGTCTCAAATATTCAAGGTCCTCTTAAAAATTCTAATTGATATTACTGAACATCACGTTCCTCTGTCTGTGTAACAAACAAAATGGGAAATGGTTTCCAGCCTAGAGCAATCTGACTTTGCACTGTGGCAGTCACAAATGACTTGTAAGGCAGGATGCATTTCAGTTCTCAACCATACCCTGAGTTTTTCAGTGAGAGCTCCAAGATTACAAATCATAGTTCATCATTTTATTTTCAAACATATCCTAATTTCTTTAAAAAGTGCTTTCCTATGCACCCTTTTAGATGGATGACAACAATCCCTTCATCAATCAGAGAAGACATGAAAAAAGCCTGCCTTTCCACTTCCTGACCTGCTTTTGTTACAAAGCCCCCAAGAGAAATAAATATATCAGTAAAGTGGAAGGTCTTTTTGGCAGCATATGCTTATGTAGTAAGAGTTTAGGGAATGATTACCAGAAGAAGAACCTCATGTTGAATTACAAGCAGCAGGTCAAAAAGGCTGCATTTGTATTTGTGCACAACAATGCAATCACAGCAAAAAACAAAGACGTAGGCTTTACTAGAAAATACTGCCGAAGGCACACCTCAATGATTCCTCAGGCTACAGAAAGCTCTAGTGTCTAAAAATGTTTTCCTTTTACTTTCTCTTTCTCTCTCTCTTAAAAAAAATCCTAAAATCCTCACTTGTTTTTTTTTTGTTTGTTTGGTTGGTTGGATTTTTTGGCACAAGCTCCTAAAATTTCTAGCCAAAGAACCATTTTATACCACAGCTCTATTTCAGACATATTTTCCTTTAAAATAAAAAAATAGAAATGAAATTGATTTTCTGAAGACAAAAAGCCTTTAAGAAACTATCAACATCCTTTCCCATCAAGCTTCTTCACAAATCCAATCAATTAAAAACAAAACAGAATTCTAGGATCATATATGTAAATTTGTATTTGACAATTTTATCTAAAAAAAAAAACAAAAACAAAAGACCATCCATTACCCTTCTGTCTCACTACATCCTGCAAATGTAAGCACCTCTTCCTGAATTTCAGTGAAAGCACTCACATAGCAGAAATATAAGAATTCAATAATTCTTGTCTTACTTATTAAAAGTGCTTACACCAAGTACTAAATATATGCCACAAGCAGCAATTGATCTTACAGCACTTCAGGTATGTCTGCAATATATTTAAAACATAAAGGAGCCCAGGTTTGTCATGTAGAGAAGGATTCAATGTTAGCAGGTAGCGGCTGCCAGCACTTGGATACTGTTATTAGAAATGGTTAAGGCAGTTTATACACACAGCATTGGTGTGCATTATGGTTCAGGCATTAGTAGCTAGATCACGCACTTGAATCAGTCTGTGAAAGGCACCTTAAAATAGAGCTGGGGTCCGAGATCACTTTTATCACTGTAAATGCAGAGCAGTTTCATTGACTCTTATGTTTCAAGTCAATGTGCTGGATTCGCTCCCAGGATCCTCTAACAATGCAGAAGAGACAAGAGTGATACACACCAACCAACAAAAACCTGAGCAATGGCATGTACTCTTTGGAAAGGCAGATTGGTGTAACCCATACAAAGAGACAAAAACAATTAGTCTCTTGCACAAAGAAGGAAAAAAAAAACAAAAACAAAACCAAACCAACCACAAAACGGTTTTCTATAGCACTATACATTGCTCCCACTCTGAATTTACAAAGTGAAGATTAAGTTCTTCCTTGATTAGGCCTACAAGGCTACCCAGAGCAAAATGGGAGCCACTAGTTAATACAACTAAGAGGGAAACATGATGCAGTAGTTGTTCACTGTATTGAAGTCCTGTGCAGCACCTTGAAGCCAATGAGCAGAAGACTTTCCCCTCATCTGACCTAGTTCTGTCAAAGATTCACACATGGAGATAGTGGGTGTAGAGGTGACACACGCAGTATCTTTAAAAATTTTGGAAGGTAACAACTTACAGTGAAGAATATCTAAGATCCTGATGGGGAAAGGAAAGCTAGCTGAATCTAGAAAATTCAGACAAGATACAGAAGACTGCTCAGAAGTGTAGTCGTACAAGAAAGTAAACAGAGCAGGGACAGCCATTCCATAAAACCAAAAGATTACTGGAAAAAAAAGTGCCAGAAGGATGCTTGGTTTCAGGACAAAGAAGTTACTTGATGCTGCATGTATGTCCTATTTGAAAGAGGCTACATATTTAAAGATTATCATCCCCGCTCCTCCTGAACTTTTTTAAGCAGCATGTAAAATGATTGTAAAAATCCAGTACAATTACAAAAACATGATCCAATCTGCTGGACTGTGAATGCTGCTGACTGTACTGTGACAGGTGCAGCATAGAAAGGCACTGTCCCCAAAGAGTTTTCATATAAAATCAACAAAGAATAGCAGAAATAAGGAGAACAGGGTTACAGAATCATTATTTTTTTTAATTACATTATTCTAAAAGTTAAGTATCAATTATCTCCAAGTCACTCTATACTCAGCCATTGGTAGCTGGGTAGGTTCTGTACAAACAGTGGAACAGGTTGTCTGGGAAGGCTGTGGAGTCCATCCTTGGAGGTATGCAAATCCTGACTGCACAAGTCTGCAAATCCTGACTGCATATCCCTGAGCAACCTGCTGTAGCTGACCCTGCTCTAAGCAGGGAAATGAACTAAAGGATGCACACAGGCCCCTTCTGACTCCAGCAATTCCCTAATCAGTTTAGAATGAATTTCTAAGAAGTTATTTAAGGTTGATTGGTTTTCCACAAAATGAATCAGAGATGGTGCTCTGTATATGAGTTAAAGCCTTGAAAAAAAAGCAGAGTATAACTGTGAACTAAGTCTACAAATGTTTGTTAAATCAGCTTTCCTGATGGACAGAGGAGGACCTTGAACAATACCATGCAGGACAAACATTGGTCATCATTGATGAATGGATGCGTGGAGGAACCAAACAGTGAGGTGTAGCAAAATAAAATTCACAGTGTGGAAAGGAGAGGCCCAAAAAAAATCTCATGACCCGAAGTTAAAAGATATACACAACCATGGCAGGTGTCTGATGCAAACCTTAATCGAACACAGTCAATACTCCAGTCTTTCTGACTGTATCACTAATTTTCTTCACAGTTCCTAGGCAAGCTGCCGTGTCTATTAGGGGAGTGCAAGAAACAAGAATGTGTAAAAGTTCCCCCTGTATAAAAGGAACAGAAGTCTTAGCTCGAAAGTGATCAATGACCTTCCTGGAGAAAGAAAAAAAGTTCTTGATGGAAGAAAGACAGAATTGAGAACTCCATGAGCCACCTCAGTATTCATTTACTGAAATTTAGTGGGCTTTGACTACAGCTTACAAAATGATTGAACTAAAACAAGGGTCTTGCTCAAAATACACCACCAAAAATAATTTCAAAAGCTGTGCTTTATTTTGTTAAACCAATCTCCAAAACGTGAAATTCAAAGCAAGAAATTATTTCTTCCTCTGTTACCTACTCTTCCCAATTACACCACAAAACTATGGTAATTACTACATGCCGTTATGTAACACATACATGTTTCTTTTCCACCCCAAAAGAGAAGTTTTGTTTGTTACCTCTTACCGACAGTTATTTTGACAGTTCTTTTCTGAAAGTCCATCCTCATCTTCTCCCATAATATCCACTGCCGAAAATATCAGTGCAACCAGAATTGCAAAGCAGCATACCAGTGCAAAGATCACAATGCATCTTTGCTGGGACTGAAAGAGATTAAGATTAAAAAAATTTTAATGGTGTTAGCACATTCCAGTCAATGACCTGAGACTCTAAAACTTTTAGACAAGATCTAAATTCTTTGAAGATCTTACTGTCATAGCTGCCAACATGAAACACACCTCAGGATGAAAACATTCTCAAAACTGTCCTTCAAGTATCACCTTGAGATGTATTTTAAATCTCTCAGATATGGTTAAAAAATTCATGTCATAAATAATATTCATAATTTAAACTGTTTTCTGTTTGTACCACAAGAAAAGCATTATGCATTAAAAGAATGGACTCTTACATTAACTACACTTTTTCTGATTGCATCTCACACGTAAAGTACACACTTAGAATGGCACTCAAGATTCTTGAGAGTTTTGTTGTGTTTGGCTGAAATAAAAGATGTCACTACTAGAACACTGAAGAGCAAAGTCTTTTCTTATTGCTGCACAAGGTAAAAGGAAGCAATGGGAGACTGTTGCTCAGTATGATAGGCAATGCCCCCCCATCTCAGATTAAATATTAAAATATGGCATAACACTGCTTTATGACACAATATGATATTCTGCAGTACTAAATCAGATCCAACTGTGCACAGCCATAAATAAATATGAAACCTTCTAAAGACAATCTCCTGACATGTAATTTACATAGCTGCATGAATGTAAAGTGTATTTTGTTCTGAAACCAAATGTTCAAACAAATAGAACAGGTATTTTTTCTACTGAAGAAAATTTGGATAAAACTACACATACATATAAAAATAAAAAAGCCTAACTTCTATTGCTATAGTTATTTTCCATTATTGCCCTGCAATTAAAATGTCACAAAGAAAAAAAGCTTTATCTAGGAATGGGAAAGTCTATGGGAAAGCAGGAAAAGAGTAAGGGAAAGGAAGCAAAATTATGCTTGCAGCTGAAAAATGACTTTATAGTACTTCCATTGTTTCTGACATTTTGTTTAAGAGGTAATAAGTTTAAATGTAATACGAATGTTTTCCCATATACATAAAAAGCCTGACTTTTTTTTTTTTT
>NW_008623810.1:0-27379 GCF_000691845.1 Merops nubicus
CGTTTTCCCTGGGGCTACCTGGCCGGTCCGCAGTGCTGCTGCCTAAAGGACAATTTGCAATGTCAGGGCGGCTTTTCTTTCAGTCCCAAATTTTGGCTGCGGTTCCGGTGACTGCTGGCTGCAAGCTGTAATTTTCTAAATTTATATATCATTTATTTTTTTTCTTTCGCATCTGCAGGCAGGCAAACCAAAGAAAACGGCGTCTTGTCCTCCGTTTCTGCTCTCGTTTGGGATTTGATTTGCATCATCTCTGAGCCCGTTTAGAGAGAGAAAAAAAAAAAAAACCAGAAAGAGAAGGCGAACCAAGCCCACACAAAACATGCTGTGCGGAAGGACTTCCACTCCCTGGCTGTGCCATTAACGTTAGCAATCAGGAAGAGCCTTTGGGGGCTGCAGGATCTCTTCGCCAGTCTGATGCTGCTGCTCAAGGTTTTGGTGCAGGGAGACAAAACTGCTGCCTCTTCCATCCACTGATCTCTGAACATCTGCATTTTGCTGCTGCCGTGCCCCGTCTCACACCCTCTCTCCATGGACTGATAGATTTTTTTTTATTTTTTCCCTTTTTGTGGGGGGGAAAAGGAAAATCCTTGCATCGCCTTGAGAGGAGTGAAGCTGCATTTGTGTCTCGTGTTCTGGTGGGTCTGTGTTGAGGTTAATCTTTTTTGGAAGAGAAAACATGACGTCGCCAGCAAAATTCAAAAAGGATAAGGAGATCATAGCTGAATACGACACTCAAGTGAAAGGTAGGGATGGGTTTATTTTCATTTCTTTCCTTATTGCAGCCCTGGCTGGCGATTGTAGGAGTTCGCAGTAGATGTTTGGGTGGGGAAGGGGGAAATGATTTGCAGATTGCCTGGAATTTGCAGGGCTTTTCCATAATACAGCGCTGGATCGGGCTTGCAGTGCTTTCTCTCCTCACGGCGGGGTAGGTTCCTGCTGTGGTGTTGCCGTTTTAAGGTGTCACGATAAAGGCTTTTTTTTTTTATGGAATGTAACAAATCTTTTGAGTTCTCACAGACCTGTATTTTTTTCTGCCTGCCCGCTCTGAAATCCGGGTTTGCGTTTGAAATATGAGAGCCAGTTAATTGCTTTTTAATCCTCTTTCTATCATGGGAATCTTTTAAAAATCTGTGTGGTGTCAGAAGAGCATTTTTCCACGGGTAGGAATGGGGACTGTGCTGAGGGTCCCTGTGAAGCTGTTTGTGCTAGAAAGTTCCATTATTCAGGATTTTGCTCTTGGCGAGTCTGTAATATTGCTGCCTGCTTTTTCTTGCTGTGCTCTTGAGTGTAACACCTTAAGGCTGCAGTGTGTGTGTGCACACATATATCTGTGCATACCTATATAAATGGATAAAACTAATGCATCCATGTTATTCCCATCATCATCAGGAAGGCAATAAAGAGTCAGAGGCATATTTGCAGTGATCAAGCAAGTCTTCTGCAGAATTCAGTTGGCTGTGTTTCAAGCTATCATGTGCCCTAGGTAAAAAAAAAAATCCAAAAGATGGTGAAATGTCTGCTTAGCGTTGAATTTTTTTCAAAGTTCTCAAGGTAACACTTAATTAAAAATATAATTATGGCTTGTGTGTGGCTTGATGTGTCGCTCTTAGGAAGTTATGAGATTTAGTGATTTATCTAATCGGTTAAAACTTGCTTGGTATGCTCAGAGCATGCAGGAAAGATGGCCTTTGGGCAGGGCTGATGGAGTTAAATCAATGCCATTTGAAAAGAAGGTGATTTAAATCTGAGGAGGAAACCTAGATTAAAACTGACAATTAAAATATTGTTTTGTAATTATGTACTCAGTCATTTTTTTTTTCCTACCGGGAGAGCTCCTCGCTGGTTGGAAATCATTAAACTGTGTTGTCCTGCAAGGTGCATGTCCTGCACTGACCCTAGTGCTCTGTACCTAGAAGTAGTTTTGACATTTACGTTTTCAAAATATCAACCTGAGCAAACGTAGAGCTGGTGAGGGAATTTATTTTGATTATTATCTTTTTAATTTTGGGGTTCTTAAGGCTGGGAATGGAGAAGAGTGTGTTTCTTCTTTACTGGTTCAGTTTCTATTCCTGTTTTCTAGCTGTCTTTGGAAATGGGAATTGAAGTCTATGCATAATTAGAGGCTTCCATATTCCGTTATTATTTACCCCATCAAAATGTGCCTGATACAAGCTTGTAGTCACAATATTGTGAGTTGGACACAGTGGTAAGAAACAAGGCTTTAGAATTAGCCGAGCGCATCTTCTCACCTCTCAGGTTTTTTTCATGCCTTAGGAAAGAAAAGAAATCCTTCCTTTTCATGTGGTCCCAAAAGTGAATTGTTGCAGTGGCATATAGATTTTTTTTTTTCCATATAAAATATTCCTATCTTAAATATGTGAGGCTAAGGAGACCAGAACAGTGTAAATGGATCTCGAGGAGCTGGGAGAAGAGGCTTCCTTCCTGAATTAGTGGTGAGGGCAGCTATGAGTTGATCTTGGGATGTTTGTGTCCTTACAGGTCAGCTTGGAGAAGTGGCAGTGGGAGATGCTCATCTATCTCCTGCTCTTCCCTGGAGAGGGAGGGTGTAGATGGGCCAAACAACTCAAAAGTACACGTGATATTTCACTATCAATCATCTCCTTCATCACCCAAGTTGTTTTGGAGTACAAGGGGGAGCTTCTCTTCTCCATCTGGCTTCAGCCTTTCACAAGGTGCTTTGACAGCGGGGTGTTGTCATCCCTCTGCTTTTAGATATCAAGTTTAGGGGGAGACTTTGAAGTTGCACACTCCTCTTCAAGTTCATGAAACTTACTTTACACGTCCTAGGGACGTTGGTTTGGGGCTGGAGTGGGATTTGGCTCTCTAGGGAAGCTCTCAGGAGCAGTAAGACCTCTTGCCTCTGGTTCCAGAGATGTGCTGGTCCCTCTGCCACAGCAGGAAGATGACATGCTCCTAAAACCACACTTAAATCCAAAAGGGTCCTGCTGCCTAATCGTTAAAGATACCATGGTCCAAGATAAAAATTTCTGTGTCCTGATCAAATTCCAACTTCAATGGCTGGCACAGCACAGAAATGATGTTAACTCTTGCTATGGGTTCTCTGGTGGCTTTTCTCTCGTGCTGTGAGATGGTGCCATGAAGCAGTTGCTGTGGGAGTGAGATGAATCAAGTGCTGGTGTGGCACAGAGATCATAAGGTATCATCTGTTTCTTGGATGAGAAAACTGATATTTTTTACTGGCATTTACAAACCTACTGCATTTTTTCTGCTGCATGTTGGAAACCATGTTTAGAGGCTTCATTTAAAACCATTAACCTGCAAACACATACTTAAGCACTTTAAATAATTACTAATGGAGTGATTGAGCTTTGTTTAAAAATTTAATAGTCTTAAGTTGTTCATCAAAAACTATTTAAAGAATAGCTTGGTGATGGTTAAGAGGTCATTGTTGTGCAAGATATTTGATTTTCTGTTGCTGAATGAACTTGGTGATTTTTCTCATAGGAGGTTTGTTGGAGTGACAGGGTGTTGACAAGTGAAACTTTTTGTTCTCCCGTGGCTGTGAACTGTAGGTATTTGGTGTCTTCTTCCACCAGCCAGCTCTCTGCCTCTTTTGGGTTGGAGTGAGCTCTTCTGGTGGTTTGTGTGTGCAGCTAAAGATTGAGGAGATGAACATCAGGATGAAGTGACTTCCTGGAATACCTCTGACAGATCCAGCTCGGTGTGTGGTGGCCAGGGGACATGGAGGGAGCAATGTGTTTATTCCCAGCTCCTTGTGCAGTGTGAGGACAAGCTTGGCAGTCTGTGGGCATAGGTGTGGTGTGCCCATCCAGGGAGGTTGTTGGAACCAGACTGGGCACAGCCTGGAGTTGGTCTGACCTCGTAGCTGACTGCTGGAGGTCGGGCTGCATGCCCTGCTGAGCTCCCTCCCAGCCTGGATCTAATGATCCCAAGGTCTCTAATATCTGGAGTTTCAATTACAAACTTGCTGTCTCCTGCAGAAATAAACTGACCTGCTGTGGGGGGTTAACCCTGGCTGAGCAAGAGCTGCTCACCAAGCCACTGTCACCCTCTCCCTTCCTCTCCCTCCTCCACAGAGCCAGACCCGAGACACCTACAGAGGTCAGTTCCTCAACCACTTCCCTCAGCACCTGCACTGACCTTGAGTCTGCTGCCTGTGGGTGATGCAGGCAGGGCTGGCATTGTGTTTGGTTGTGTGGCTGTGCCATCTGCACTTGCATGGTTCACCCCGTTGGCAAGGAAAGGAGAAGCTGCCAGTATTAATGGGCTCTTCTTGCAAGACTTGTTGAGAGTGCTTCTCTCTTTGAGGAAACTCTGAAATGGCTGCGTGTCATGCAGTAGGAATTCTCCTGACAAGATGACACGAGGTCAGCAGGGGAGGGAAGTGCTGCTTTGATACGTTTCTGTACCATGTGCTCACAAAGATTATGAATTCTGTGAAGCTGGAAAGTGAGATTCTGTGGTCTCCATATGGAGCCTTTGATATCTCGAGCTCATCCCCTTGTCTGGATTGTCTCTCCCAATTCCTTTGTGCAAGTTGTGGTAAGGCAGAGATAATTAATTTATGCTGTGCAGTGTGTTCCATGTGAGATTTGGATGCTGCCTATCTGTGCCCGACCAAGGACTGTCAGGATGTTTTTTGGTTTAATGTATTAAATTGGAGTGTACACTTGCTGAGGAAAGAAAAGCCAGTGATTTATCTCTTCATTCTTATTTTCTTTCTCCTCGTGTCCCACGAGAGCCTTATATTTAATTAGTTTGTAGAAAGCCTCAGTAAATAGCTTCATGGTTTGGGCTTCAGAAATTTAATACTGATTTTTTTTTGTGCAGGGAGGGTTCATAAACCACTTCTGTCCTTGAGTCCTCTCAGCAGAGGTGAAAACACATCTCTTGCAGATCTTGCAGCACAGTCCAAAAAGCGCTAGGAATATGAAAAATAGATGAGGTAATTTATAGCAGGAGTGAGAACAGCACAGAGGTGGCTGTGTGGTTATTTAGTTGAGTGTGTCTTGAGCTAAGAGAACTTCTCACAAGCCTCCCAGCTGCCATCGGATTCATGCTGCTGTGACATCTAAAACTTTCTTTTTCATCTCCCCAGAACTGCTGATAGATTTGAGAGAAGTCCCTTTTCCTCTCTGGGCTGATCCTCTGATAGTGTATTTGATCTGCTTGTGAACTTTTGGCTTAAATGCTGCTTAAAAATGCCTCAAATGCTGCATACACATCTCATCTGCATGGTCAGTCTTCTGAACACCTGGAGCGACGGTCGGCAGCTTTTAATTCTGGTATAAATTCTTAGGGGTGGTCCAGAGCTTTGCTGTGTGGAAAGTGACAAAAGTAGCCAGGACTGGGTCAGCAGCTGATTTTGGGGATGGGCAGAGTGATGTTTTTGGTGTTGATTTGAAACAAAATTGGCATTTCTGTCAACTGCTGAGAGGTTAGCACTACACAAACAGCGCTTGCCTGGGATGATGCTTTTTGTAGAACTACCTTTAGATTTTTAGATCAAGGAGCTGAAATTACTGCAGTTTTTGTGAAAATTGTGCACTCATGGATTTTCAGTCCTGTTGGGGTTCTGTAGATATGATGATTACTCTTTTGTTTTCATCTTCAGTTCAGGTCACCAAGCTGGTCTCTGCACGCCGTGACCCTCTTTGCAGATCTAGCACCACATGCCTTCAAGAGTGATGGCTCCTGGCCACTTCTCTGGGATCATCTATTTAATGCACCATATAAACAGACTTTTCATCCCCACACCCTGGTGTGGTTGAGCAGAATACTTTTGAATTGTGAGATTTTGAGTTTCTGTGTATTAGGTTACCATTTACATTTAAAATGTAAAACTACCTTTTAAGGGGTTTTTACAGCTAATCATTACGCTGTGTGTGTAAGTGATTCCATTTGTTTGCAACAATGACTTGGTCCAAACTCCAGCTATGGAATTGCTGTAGAATCATCTGGTTTTCTGCACTTCTTGATAGTGCTAATCCCTTGAGTTTTGGAGCTGGATTGGGCCAACGAAGCAGCCTGCTGCCAGAAAGGGGGAAGGGGCTGTTGGGAGATGGGTTTGATGTTACAGCAATACTTTGTATTTTTTTTTTTGTCTCTTGTACAGTTCCTACTAATGGATTATTAATGAGGACAGGAAGAGGTGAAAGAATGCAGAGTCTTCCCTCTTTCCTCTCCATCTCCAAAGTCCCTCTGTTGCAGACTCATCACATATTGCAAGGCTAGAGACCAAAGGACTTGGTCCACTTAAGTGCTGCAGTTTCTTCCAAAAGCAGAAGGAATTCCAGTGTAACTCCAGTAGGGTTTCTATAAAAAGTTTACTGGTGATAGCCAGTTTTCCCAAACTCCCAACTAAGGGAGCCCCACGACATCTTTCCTTAGCTCTAAATGATTTCCTTTCGTGGAAAGGGTCCACATCAGTATCTTTCCCTTTTTCTGTTAGTTAAAAGGTTTTGATTTTCTTTTGTTTGTTTGTTTTTGATGCTTATTAATTTTTGCCCATTTGGGGAATTTACTTGGAAGAACCTATTTGCCTGGTCAGCTCTTTTTGCTGTCTTTATGAAGAGTGAAAAATTGAAATCTTTGTTGAGATGGAAAGTATGTTTGAACACATGTTCTTCTGAATAGCTTTCGCTATGCCACGCACAGTTGATATTCATTACTTAGGACTTTATTTAGTTCATTTTTGTATGACTTTTGCAGATTTCATGCTTTCTTTTTGAGAATTTCTCCCAACGTCATGGGAGTCCCACGCTCTGAATATTGCCAGCGTTTTGTAGGCAATGGAAGCAAACACAGAGTTACACTTTGATTTTATGGAGAAAAAAGTGTGGGAGAAAGGCTCTTGGCTTCACAGTAATTACATCATTAGGGACTTCATTTGTACTTTCTCCTTTTTAGCAGTGTTACAAAAAGCAAAACAAGACTTTGTGAAATCTCTAGGTAGTGGTCAGTGAAACTCTTGATGTGGGTGTTTAAAGTCAGAAAACACATGTGGATATAGAGTAACTCTGTCAGGGAAGCTCAGCTGGAATCTTTTCCAGGTAGATGCTGCAGATGGATTTGAACTATTTAAGATTTATTTTGTTTGCCATCAAAGAAACTCTTGACTGTTGGTGAACTCCAAAGCTTTGTCCCGGTCATTTCGCTTCGAGTCGATACACTGAGAGTTAAGCATTGTTTGGAAAGAAAGTGAGGGGCTGGGAAGCTAAGGGGGGAAAAAAATCACATCCTCTGTGATTCTGGATGAGAAAGGGTCATGTGTTCACAAGAGCTGGAGTCGTTTGGGAGTGCTGCTGGCATGGGCATGCTGTTGGGATGGCAGCGAGCAGCCTGGGTGAGCCTGGGTGTGCCAGCGAGGATGTGCCCGTCGGGGAAAGCAGCCCGGTGTTGGCTGCCCTGCAGCCAGGCAAGGCAGCAGAAGTGGAAGCATGGCAATACCTGCGAGCTGTGCCCGGGTGTGAGTCTCAGCTGGCACGCCTGGCACGGCCGTGGGGTTTAATCTGGTGTGCATCCTTCTGTCTGCACAGAACTGGGCAGAAAATCTGCGGTGTGAACGACGAGCGGCCAGCTCGGGTTCTGCCCTCTCCTGTAAGGGGCTCTTCTCCCCATTGTGGTCTTTCAAGGTGTTGCTAAAAGTGGTGCAAAGATTCTGAGGTCTTAAGTGTTTTCAGCACACTGCAGCTTTTGCTGCACATTTATTTCTGTGAAATGGGCTGAATTAGGCCAGGGGAGCTGCCTTATCCTGTGGCACATAAGCAGCTCCTGGCTTTTTGACTCTTGAGAAGGAGCCAAATAAACAGATTAACTCTAAGCCAAGAGTGGATTTTAATCTCCAGTCGTGAAGTGCTGCAGCAGGGTGATTTGGCCAGTCGTACTAATTTTGAAGTATTTTTTTTATTATTATTATTGTAGGACTTTCCAGGAAGAGCCTTTTGGCTTCTCTTCTTTTAAGTAGGGGGAAGCATTTCTGGTTTGTTTTCGTTCTGCTGTCACTGGACAAAGGTTTTCATGCAGAGACCGAGCCATGGAGCTGTGCAATTTATAGATGGGGAGTGCTTGCAAATTGAATCTGCTTAAAATAACAGCAGTTGTTGCCTGGGAATGAGTCCCTGGCTCTCTGGACAGCAGTGCAGTCCCACTGCAGGGCATGCTGCAATGGTCCCACGAGGAAGGGAGGGGGTCTGGTCCCAGCAGACCCAGAGCTGCCAGAATTGCTAAACTGCTCTCTCTGAACAAGCAGATCGATTGTTTTCTTACCAAAGATCCCAAACCTCAGTCCATCAAAACAGTTCTGTGTCGTTGGTGGGTTTTCCTAAGGCAAACTGCACAGGGTAAGGAGTGTGGTTTTCTTGCTGTAGCTTTTATTTGCTACCTGAAAAAGGGAGAGGATGATTAGCAGCACAAAGTAGTGCTTATTCTACAAACTTGTTTAGAAGGGCTTGTTTAGAAGGACATTGTTCTGTTTTCTTTGGGTTTTAGCCTCTGCAAGGCATGCCCATGGCATGAGGGAAGGCTGAAAAGCTGCATTTGTTCAGCTGCTGGTCACATCACTGTTGATCCCTGCAGTAAGGAGAGTACAGGGCTTGGAACTATTGCTGTGGGATGTCAAGGTTCCCCCCAGCTCCAGCATTTGCAGCTTGGGACGTGGTACTGATGGATGAAGTGCCATTCTGCTGCTCATTTCTCACCCTCCTGATTTCCAATCCATCCTTTTCCACCAGAGCTGCTGATGGAGGCTCAGTGGTGAGTTGAGGGGAAACCCCACTGGTGGTAGTGAGTCCTTCAAAGCAATTGCTCTTTGTTGGTTTAGCAATCTGGGTGAAATGAGGTAGGCATTGGGATTTCCCTGTTGTCTACCAGTATATTTGGGCATTAGCTGATCCCCTTGCTCCCCTTCTCAGCAGGGAGGGAGTGATCCTTGCAAGGGCAGGAGGAAACCAAACTGATGAACAATTTCAACCATCTTCCTGGGCTGGGACATGTTACCTGTGATTATGCCTTTATTTGGGGAATATTTAAGATGCCTGTTGGATGAGGTTTAAATATAATGGGTTAAATTACTTTTGGGTCTTTGAGGATGCTCCTACTTGTTAGCATTTAATTCACAGAGTTAGACGTTAGGGGAAATTCCACAAAAATCCTTTTCTTTATGCAGGGTGCACTGGAGCAGTGCTCTTGCTATCCTACTGCTAAGAGTGGCTGGTATCCAAAACATATTTTGTGTGATGTTCCTGCTTTTAGGGAAAAAAAAAAAAGAAAAGAAAAAAGAAGAGTTATTCACATGTTTCATTCTCACTGTTTGTTATTAAAATAAGAAGAAATTTTACATAGGGATAAGATTAAGGGTCCAAGAAACTTCCACTCAGCTCCCAGATGTAGTCAGTCAGTTTGGGCAGTGCTGTGGTAACCACAGACAGATGGTAGCTGTGTGTGCTCACTGGCACATGGCAGTTCTCCTTCCTCCATCCAGTCCATCTGGGGAGAGCTGTCTTAAGTGTTTTACTTGGAAATCACAGCTATGACAAGTTACCTTCTCCAGAGGCTATTAATGGCACTCTGAATAACCATCCAGGCAGCTCTGGTCAGCCAGCAGGCATGAGGCTTTCTAGAAAAGTGATGTGCTTCCACCTTCCTGAAAAGCCACAATGGTATGGAGTGCCTATAAAGCAGATTTGGGACCTGCAACACCAATGCAAGGCAGGGAGAAGTTCTCTGAGATGCTGGCAGACCTGCCTGCTGCAAGGATTGTTCTCCTGACCAGAGCATTTGGGAAATCACCATCAGGGTTCCTTGATTTATTTATTTTGGGGGTTTTTTGGTCATCAGTAGGTGTAAATGCAGTTCTGTGGATCACAGAGGTCTGTTACAGGTGTGTTTTGAAGAGTCCTGTCTGATGAATGTGAGGTGCTTTGCAAACTTGGGGTAGAAAACACATAAATGAGAAGCAGACATTATTACTGTGAAAAAAAAGAAATTATTTCCATCTTTGTTAATATGTGCAGTGGATTTATTAATGGTCGTGGCAAAGTGAAGTGTACAAAGTGTGTTATGGACTGGGGAGGTGCAGAGCTCTGGGCAGGCCCTTGGAGGCTTTTCTCTTGCATTCAATAACCAGTTATTTAGAAATTTAATAAATTAATATCTCTGTGAAGTGGTTTTGGAAAGGAGCCTGGTTTTGCTTTGGTCTCTTTAATGAAAGTAACTCTTCCAAACTCTTCTGTGATCCCTCCATCTGTTGAAGGAGGAAGCCTGCTTCATCCCATTCACCCTTTACAAAAACCACCAGTGAGCCACCAGCGTTTCTGCTGCTCGTACCCGTCTGCGTCCCAGCTCCACGGGGTGGACTCCAGTGCTGCAGAGAGATGCTGAAATATGAACAAAAGACTTTGCCAGTAAAAGACTTAAAAGTGTGCAGCTGGAAAAGGGAGGGGGAGAGGGTTTCTCTGCTGCGTGGAGGGAGGAACAAACGCCACACTACAAAGGTCACAGGATACAGTAATGATGTTTGGATGGAAACTTAGCTTGCTATGAATGAAATTGTGCTCTTCTGTTTTCCCCCTGGAGCTGAATGTCTAAAAACTCTGGATACTTCTTGTTCTTGTTCTGTTTCTGTATTTTTTTTTTTTTTTCTTTTACTTTTTTTTGGCTCCTGTGAGCTTCCATGAGTTGTGTTATAGAAAGGAAAAAAATAGAAAGTGGAGGCTGGACAGGAGCCATGCACATGCTAGGAGAGGCTTCTGCAAGCTTGTCTCTGTGGGGTTAATCTGAGCTGTGACGTGGTTAGTTTCTGGTCTAGTACAGCTATTTGTAGGTCCAACTTCTGTCTATGCTCAACAAATGTGTAAGGTTTCTGAGCAGGGAACTTTGGTACATTTAACCAGAGAGAGATGTCAGCCCTGCTGCCCAGGGTGGTTGGATAAACTCAGAACTTGGGCTAAGCACCCCTTGGAGCCAGCTCTTGGTCCCCTTGAGGATTGATTTTATTTCCTGTGCAGTGTGAAGTCTTGTCACTGGTGGCTACGTTGCCTTTTCTCTCTCCATGTGCTCTTATCCCACCCAGGTTGCCTGTGTCTTCTCTGAGGTTGGTTTGATCTTTTATCACTCCATATGCTGCTGTTACCTTCCATTGTATGATTACTTTCTGCTTTTAATGATAAGTTACTTTACCCAAAAGTGTAAGAGAAATCCATTTATTTAGCCCAGATGTCTAATGCCAAACACGTTCAGATGTGTTGCCTTCATACTGAAGAGATTAATCGTTACTTAGGCTTTAAATGAAATTATTTCCCCTATCCCCACCAAAATGAACTTGAGAGAAGATAGCTGTGAAGGGCTCCTTGTATCCATTAATTTCCACCTTTCACTCTTTCTCCCCAGTAATCCTGGGTAAAAATGGTCCCCCCAGACATGCCCCCAGAGGGTGAGGTAGTAGCTTCATTTCAGATTTAAAACAAATTCTGCACTGGCCTCTCTGGAAAATCCCTGTAGGCAGAGTCATCATTTTTGTCTTGAAAGCAGTGACAGCTGTTGCCAGCAAATGAGAAAGTGTTTTGGTTTGGGTTTCTGTTTTATTTTGCTGTGAAACTTCAAGTTTTTTTCTGGTTAACATACTCTTAAGAGCTGGTCATTCTTGCTGTGCTGTAGAAATTTGCTGGACTGTTTCTGGTTCCTTTGTAGCTCAAGTTTAAGGAGCACCCATGGAAGGAATATTGCAGTCTTGGAGGAGGGAAGGCTCTGTCAGTATTTTGGGAAGGAGCTTGAGATTGCCAGACCAACACATACAGAGTGCTGTTTTTCTGCTGCTGGAGGTTTCTCCAGAAAGCAGCATCTGTAACTTGTGAAGTTCCATAATAAATACTTGCTGTAAGCTGGAAGAGCAGCTATAATTTTCTCTGTACTCTGCTGCCTTTTCCAGCTCACTTGCATCGTTTCAGTGGTTTTATGATTAGGCTTCATGCAAATAGTTCTCATTCATGCCCCACCCTCTACCAAACCCAGAGCTGCACGGCCAGCTGCTATGGTTGGGATCAAAGTGCTGCTAATCTGCTGTTACCTTTGGCTTAAGGATTCTGGATCTTGTGGCAGGTTTGCTGTTGTCCTGGCTGTAAGAAGTTATTTATATGTTGGCTATTAAATCACATTTCTCAGTTCTAAAAGATCGATGCCTCTCGTTTTGTGAGGGAGGTTGTCTTCAGACCTCATATGGAAAGGTGCAGGGATCTGAAGGAAAAAGTTGATTTTTTAAATCTTTTATTTTTTAATTTTTGGAAAGCAGTCAGTATTCAGAGCCTTGCTCGGGCTGTCTGTCGTGGAAGGGTTGTGCTGTGCTTACAGAACTACATTGAGTCTTTGATAGTGAGAGTAAGAATAAATCCAAGAATAAACCCAGCTCTGCTCTAAGGACTTTCTGATGTACAAGGCAAACAGGTTCCTTTCCTTCCCTGCCTCCTCTTTTTTTCCACTTCCAGTCATGTGCCTCTCTTAGAGCTGATTTTGTTAAGAAACCAAAGATCCCCCTGAAGCCTCACCACGCATGCTTTTAACTTGCAGCATTAAAATCTGTTGACCATTAACTTTTAGAGCACAGGTGTTCTCATTTCTTTTACAGAGTGCTTTCTGTCAGATAGAGGGAAAACTCTTATTTTTTTAAATTTATTTTATTTTTTTTATATCTTCCAGTGTATGAAGTGCTTATTTCCTTGAGAGGGGAGTTTGGTTTTAAGTAGCCCAAACAAAATGCCTTTCTAATATGCTAAAGAGCTATTCACCTGCATCATAAACCTCTTACAGTTCATGTTTTATTACTACATCAGTTTCTAAAGTCCTCTTTCACTTAACCTCTTATCTCTATTAGGTTTCAGTGTTGCCCTGACCCCTTGCCTATCAGCAAAGGTGAGGAAGTTCATACATTATACCTACTATTTATAATTGAGAACTCTGGCATGTTTTTAAAAACAGCCCAAAAGCCAGGGTTGTCTTTTGCAGAATTCTCTGATTCTGAAACTTCCCGTGGCATATTTTAAGCATTATAGATGTTATTCCTCAGCTACACTGAAGGTAAATAAAGCAAGTTGTTTCTGGCTATAACTATGTGTATTTATAACATGACTATAATAATGATTTACTTTATTTTCTCTTTAAAAGTGCATCCGTTTTCCTTTCAGACAGCTGTCTGTGGTTTATGATCATGGAAAGAAGATGCAGTCTAAATCAGCCTTCTTGTCAGGCTCATCAGTCTGATGGTGGCAGAGCTTTGTGGGTGCTTTTGTGGGCATCCTCCTGCCCTTGGTGCTGTGAATTTGGATCCTTTCTGAGAAGTCTGTGTTCCTTGGGCTGCTCAGTGAAGTCTTCCAGCACATCTTGCACAGTGGGGTGGCATTGTGTTGCAAGTAGACTGAAAGTAGGTAAAAAGATTAAAGGGTAATGAATTACTCCAAGTGACCTAAATCAAGGTCTCTGGTGAGATTTATGGGATTCAGTTACAGATCCTGAAACATGCTGAGGGAACATTCAGCTTTTTTTTTTGTGTCTGGCAATGCAGCCAGCGTGGCTGGAAAGGATGTGCCGCCTCTTCAGAAGAAAAATGACTCAGACAGAGGAGATAATTGCATCGTGGGTTTACTTTTTTTATTTTTTTTTTGTTCATCTTTGGTTTTTTGGAGGTGAGGGAATGACAAATCCCAGCACTGTTTGGCATGAGAGGGCTGTCGAGGGAAGAGGTGCTCACTGGTCCAAGGGGAAGCAGGGAGTGAGGGAATGCAGCTCACCACTCAAAACTCAGGGGAATTTACTGTGGAGAGCAGTCAAAAACAGCTCCATGAATGAGTCATAGTTTGTAGTTTGGAATTGGATTCAGGTAGCTGAAATGTGCCTGTAGGTATCCCTTCTTTTAATCCTTTTTCCCTTCTCCTTTCTTCCTCCCTGCGTTCTGCCACTGGGAAATGGTTTGGGCCATAAGTAGGAAATAAACACTTCCCTGAAATTTCCCAACACAAACAAACAGGTTTGCTATTTTTAAGTGCCAGCTTTTTATGATTCTTCCAAAGTTCTTTTTGCTCCACTGGGATTGAGTCTTTGAATGAATGTTTTCTTTGAGATTTATTTTTAGGAGTTGAAGGCTTGTGTGAACTTCAGTGCTGGCAAAGATACTAGATTGCCAGTCCTAGACATCGGATTTATACTTTAAAAATTTAAAATCTTTAAGCTGCCAAGAAGAGAGTCCAGTTGAGAACTCTTAAAGAGATGCTCTTTTCACTGCCTCTTGTACTGGGGGTTTTGTTGACACTTTCCTACGTCTGTGAGAAATGCTTGGTGTTGGAGAAACCTTCCCTGTTCCCACTGAAGCTGAACTTCAGAGCTTTGAGAAGATTTTTGGTTAAGATAGTAGAAAGTTTGTGACCGTTCAGTATTTCTTTGGGTGGCAGAGCAAGCAGGAAACGCTTGTTGCTGTTCAGGGGCTGATTCCCTGTTCTCTTCTTGTGTTTAAAAGGCTCTGGTTCCTTGGAGTGGACTCAACCCGTCCTAGGGGATGTATTTTTGTCTTTGTGGCGAGGAGGAGCTGTGCCAGAGCAAACAGAAGAGCCCCACACTGCAGAGACCTTCTCCTTGGTTTTAAGGCATGCTGCTGGGAATTGCCTCTTGCTTTCTGACCCGTTTATTTTGTCCAGCCAGAGCAGGGTCAGGAAGGCTGCTGCAGGGCCCACTCTTCTCAAAAGCTGCATTTTAAGGAAGTTTTCTCAACACTCCCAGATGCTGTTAATCCGGATGAAGGCGTTAATGCTTTTATTTTTTCTTGTCAGTTGGGACTGGAATAGACAAGGAAGAAGATACAAAGCAATGGGATGTGTTCAAGGAAGAGGAAGAGTGTGTCAGGAGTGGAGAAAAATCCACTTTGCCTTGTGGGTAATTAGAGTGGACGAGATTTTTAGCAAGTGCCTGGCTCCTTGGTGATTTCCTTTCCTATGTGCCTTAGCTTGGTTTGAGGTTAGACAGTTCACACTGACGTGTTTTACAAAGTGGATGTTCTCTGCATGGTGGTGGCAGTGGGCACGCCTGTTATTACCAATGGCAAATTGGTTAATAATGTGGTTAGTCTAAATAAACTAATAGTGCAGACTGTTTCTTTCATTGCCTAAGTTAATATTTTTATATACCTACTGTCAAGTTTCAGGTGTGGGGTTTTTTTTGGGTTGTAGTTCCTTTGCTCAGCTAGATGCAGCTTTTTTTGTACATCAGTTCTGTAACCATCCACTCAGGCCTTGGGGAAGTTGTAACAGCAAAAGGTGTTTCCTCCTTAGGAAGGTTTAAAAATGACATTGAATGCTATAGACTTGGGGCTTGAAGTCATTTTTATCAAGCCCAGCAACTTATTAATAGCTTCATTGCTGCCACTTTGATTTGGAGAGAGGTTAGTTTTAATTTTCTCCTGTTGGCAGGGTTGTTCTAGAGGAGGTGAGAAGTCCAGTGAAGAGAGTGGAAGAGAGCTGGCTATCAGCAAGTTCACTTTTGATAGCTGGCTTTTTTCTTTGCTTGCCAAAGGCTTCTTTAATCATATTTTCTTTAATACACCATCCATATGTTGCAAGCTGCAAATTTGGACTGAGTAAAATCTAGCTTAATGAGTGAGAAGTCAGCGTGGATGTGACTCAATCTTCATCTTTTTTAGGTCCCGATTCAAAGTCGTTCCCTGTTTGTAGCAACTGAAATGTCACCAAATGTTCCCGCTGTTGGAGGAGCTGGGAGCGACTCGGTCCCAGTGATGGATTGCACCACGCTGCCGAAGGTGCTGGGCTCTGGCTCCTGGCAGCTCTGCCAGAGAAGCAGGAGCTGGATGGAGAGTGGGAGGATGAATCACTTCTCTGCTCCTCTGGACCCAGATTGGAGCTTGGAGGAGCTTTTGGCTGGCTGCAGATAGAAGAAGAAATTCTGCTGTGGGTTTTTGCAGATGTCTTATGGGTGCTGAGGTTGGGATGGGGCTCCTGGGGCTTAAGTAATGTTTTTTTTTTTTTTGAAGGGTGTTATATCTGTGTCAATTGTGAATGAAAAAAAATCATGTTTATAGAACTGACCCGAGTACATTGCTTTGTTTTGTGAATGGGGTTATCACTTCGTAAATAATCCTGAAGTGGTGCTGAGATGTGTGCAGTAACCCTAGGCCATGGCATTCATTCCCAGTATGTCCCTACTGGTTTTGATGTATTTTGATTTCTTTACAAATGGTGGAGGTTAGAAAGCATTGTCTGCTGCTTGGACAGGCACGTGGCTTCTGATTTCAGCTTCTGTGACTGACTCACGGGATGAATTTCCCTGATTTACTTAGTACCTGTCACGTTGGTACTGAATGGTGCTGGATCAGAGAGCCTGGTGGGATTTTAGAACTTTTACAAATCTTTTCAGGTAATTCAATAGAAAACTGCTGAATTACCAGTTCATAGCAGCTGTACGAGGAGGCAGGGGTTGTAACTGGGATGTATTTAATGTATGAGGACAATTCACTGCACAGTGTCTCTTCTGTAGCCTCTGTCATGGATCTCCTTTAAAACCATAACCAGGTTGAAAGCTGCAGTGCCCTGGAGCCACGAGCAGAGCTTGGGAAGGTGCTGGGAGGGTTATGGATACGTATGGTGTTGTCTCCAGCCTTCCAGACCTGCCCTGGTGCCTTTCTCTGAGCAACTTATTTCCTCTGCTATTGTTTTAAACACGAGCTCCACTCTGTGCCGCTCAGTGAGCGGGTCGAGGTTTGAAACACCAGCAAAAGACTGCCTGAACTTCCCAGAGCTGGCATTCAAAGAGAAACTTGGTTTATGCTTTAAATAGCTCCCCGGTGGGGCAGTGGATGGTGAGAGCACACCATGTGGCCAGGCTGGGCTGGGGGGGCTCTGCAGGGCTATTATTAGAGGACAATAGCCGGAATGAACAGCCGCAGCCGCTGCACCGCGTTTGGGCCATTGTGCCTGAGCGATGGTTTTAATTGGCAGAGCCAGAGCTCCTTCAGGATCTCCTTCTCTTACTCTCACTGCTTTTCTTTGCTGGGGTGGTGGAGGTTATGAAGGACAATGGCTGTAAAGTGACTGCTTTTAGAGCAGACTTACAAATTCTGCTCGCAGGGGTTAAAGTTGAAGACTACACACCAGGCTGTGTGGATTTTCCTCACTGAGTGCATGGAAGGTGGCTGTTTTTGCAAAGATGGGTCAACTCCAAGTTCAAAATACATCTGTCTTTATACCTTTATGCTAATGTTTCTAAAAGGAGGTTCATGCATGCAGAGGAAAAGTGATGGTCTGTGTATGTATTACTCAAAAGCTGAGAGCTCCCAGAGCTCTGGGGGAAGCTGATGTCACAGAGTGGATCATCTTGACCTCGGCTGATGTCAGAAATGAACAGGATTTCTTGGCGTTTTGCTGACTCAATCCATCACTCTGTTGAGGAGTAACAAAGCCTTAGTTTCTAAGGAACAGATTTCTTACAGGTTTTTCTGACTGAGGTGTAACTCCTTTGCAAGACAGGAGGTTTTTTGTTGTGTAATGTGAGTAACCTGTGCCAGAGATTACAATCTCCACAGGTACATCCGTCCACGGATGTGTCCAAGTAAGAGACAGGCTCAATTTCAAGGACATCCAGTGTCTGACAGTTGCATGGATCATGGAACAGAGAGAGTGCTTAAATACCTACAGTGCAAAATAAAATCTTATTTGAAGCCCTAGATACACAACTGCATCATATTTTTCACAGCACGCTGTATGAAGTGCCTTTTCCAACTCGTGTTTCCTGATGCCTTTTCCTCTTTACCTTCCTAAGCTTTGGAGGCAAAAAGCAGCAGCTGCACAAATTGAGCATCACTCTCTCTGGCATTTAGAGGAAGCCCTAAAAGAGATTTGCCAGTTTAACGGTTCAAGGCATTTTTCATGTATCATGCTGCAGAGTTGATCTTATTCTAGAGAAAACTCCCCAGGCATTTTGGTTCTGTTGAAATGACATATCTGGCACCTAAGAAATGATCCCTGCTCTCTCACAGCACTGAATATAGTTTTATTAATTGAGTATAATTTTAATAGCTCTTTACCTGACTGACTTACTTACAGAGCGGAATCTTGGTCTGGCTTCTGTGTCACCACTGTGTCCTGTTTTCTTCTGGTGTGGTCTGCAGTTTTGTGTGGCTGATGATAATCAGTCTTTGACTTTCAAAAAGACTGAGTTGAGCCCCAAAGAGTAATTGGCAAGCGTCCACTTTTGGAGATCTGAACATGTCAGACAAGGAACAGTCTTGTCGTAGGTCGTTGATTCAGTTTTTCGAAAAGAGGGAACTGAAACCTCTTGAGGAAAGAATTTTCTGTCCGTTCTATTTTGAGTGTATTGTGAAATCAAGGAAAGTACAAACTAACATTGAACATGAAACGTAGATGGTTGTGTATGTTGCAGCAAGAAGCAGCCCTCGGGGTGGAGTGTGTGGTGATGGGGAGACTGTACCCACCAGGCAGCCTCGTGCTAACAGCCCTGGGAGTGTGCTGAAATACAGGTTTTGAGCTGATTTGCAAGAAGGATTGAGCAGAGAAGTGATGGGGCTAAATCATAACGTGTAGATAATGATGGGGACTTTGAAAATCTTGTCTTGGAGGATAATCATCCAAAATCCTCCTCTACCAGGGCTAAGGGGGAGAAGTAGTTTCTCTTACAGCATCGTTTTTAAGTGCGGGGCTTTCTGTAAGAAAGCTGCTCTGTGCTTCTGCTTCCAGGGGCTGCTGCAGGGCTTGGCCACAGGGGAAGCAGCTGTGTCACCAGGCGTCTTGACTTCTTCCTCTGCAGGCTCTCGAGTTTGAGGAAGATCATTTGCATTGCTGAGTATGTTGCTGATGCAAGCTCCAAACGTGGAGCTGTTCGTTTCGGTCTGGTCCTTCTCTGCATGGTCTATGAGGATGCACAGGAGTGCTGCTCCGTGTCCCTGGGGCTAAAAATGAAGTTTTTCAAGTTGGGCTGAGGTGGAAAGCTTGAGATGTCTTCAGATTGATTGGCTTGGCTTCCTTCCCATGCGATGGTTCCTTAGCTGTACTTTAGAAGGAGATTAGAAGCTGGACATCCTGTTCTTGAGGAGGTTTTGCACTCCTGGCTTGCAGCGTAGGTTCCTTGTAAGTGGGAATGCTGCAGCAATTGATGCCTTATGCTTATCTCATTAGTGTGCTGGTGTTCCCAGTGGGACACAGAGCGAGCTCCCAGCCGTGCTGTGGGACAGCCAAACGTCACGTCATGGCTGTGCTGAGCCCACTGCTGAGTGCAGGGGATTGTCTTACAGACCTTTCAGTGTGCCCTGTCTGCAGGCACAGGAGGGAGGAATAAGGGGGAGAGGAGAGTTGGGGATGGGAGTCTTGGTTGCTGAACTCTGTAAATACAGGACAGGGCGATGGGTGGAGGTTTGTCCTGCAGTGAAACGGGCTGATGCTGCGTTGGTGCACACAGTACTTGATGGTCGTGTTCTTGCTTCCCTTGCAAGGGTGCTGCAGTATCAGTGCTTGTCCTCCACTGCGTTTCTCACTCTCTTTTTTCCTCTTGAAATGATGCTGAGCATTTAAAAACACACTTTAATTTGTCCTTTTTCTCTTTTGGTTTTCCTCCAAGTGGTGTTCTTTTGCCTTCCCCAAAGCTCAACCCTGACTTCCTCCTAAGAGTAACTTACCAACAAACACCTGGAATTTATCAAACAAAGCCCAGGGTTCTTAAAACAATGAAAGACTTAAGAACAAGGCAGTGTCTACTTTGCTTCTCACAAGCTTTGTTTTTTGGAATTGCAGTAGTGTGTGTTATTCACTACTTCAAAGTTTGCTGGCAGGCTACTCACCCCTCTGAAGAGTACCCATACTTCTCACTTGCTGGGTAATTCTCTTTCTTCAGGCAAATAAGCTGGTTGTGTCCAGGTATTTTTAAAAGATGATTTTATTCCTTTTTAATTACAGCATCCTCTGCAGATGTTGGAGTGTCATAAAAATGAAATGTGGAAACAAATGCAAAGTTGCCATGGCTTGCTCCGAATTTGAGACAGTGATTAAGCTGTCAGGGGGAGTGGTGGAAGGTTTGGCTGACTTCATCTGTACGTCCTTTGGCCAGTGATGTATGGACTCATAAATAGGAAAGGCAAATGTGAAATGAACTATATTCAGTGGTTGGTTGGCATCAGGGCATGTGCCTTGGCAGACAAAGGATAAAAACTACCCTGGATAATCAGGTCTGTGATTTGGGGGTTTATTTAGTAGCTGGAGCCATTGGTGTTGGGGGACATAGAGGTAGAAAAGAGCAAGAGCACCCAGGGTCTGAGTATTTCTTGGTTCTGGTTGGTTAGTGTGGGAGAGGGCTGGTGTAGTTTAGGAAAGCAGCTGATGAAGATGGGCCAGCAGATCCAAAATTGCTTCTACATGGCAAGCAGGATGAGGACCAATTCTTTATGGCAAATGGTGACCTGATCCTTTAACGTCTCTTAAGACCACAGGCTGCCTTTAACTCCTAGTGTGTGACCTGCTCTTGGGTTTGCTACCCAAAAACACTGAACTGTAAAGAGATAAGTTGTATGTGGCTCCCCAAAGGATACAAGTTTCCTGCCCTCTGTCTGCATTCTGGCCGTTTTCTGGCCATCTCTAACACATTCAGCAGATCACTTTGTGTAATCCTGTCTGGCAATTTGTTTCAAGATGTTGGGTGTTTTTAAGGCTCTAGTCTGAATGTTTTGTCCAGATGGTCTCGGTGTGAGTCAGGCTGTAAGGTACAGCATCTTGCTTTGATAAGGTTACTTGTTCTGCTCAGCTAGCTGATGGTTTTACAGCACTGAGAGAACAGATCTCTCATGTTAATGGGAAATTACCATTCATTCTCCTGAAAACAAAAATAGGACCAGAGCGTCTGAAGCTTTCACTGCTCACTTCCCACTGTAAGTTATTCTCATGTTCCTGCAAAAGTGTTGGATTTGAAATGGTGATAACAAATCCATCTGTCCTGGCTCTTTGCAGGAATGTCTCATGAAAATAATGGTCCAGCACTATGAGAATTTACAAATGTCACTCCCAGCTTCGTGGCATTAGTGATTTATAACGAGCATAAAAGACAGTGTAAATGTCTCTCACTGATAATTCATAATTCCAGGATGTCAATAGCTCCATGTCTTATCTGAGGTGTTGTCAGCATATAAGTAAAATTTAAATAAGTTTTAATGAAAGTTACACATGTAACTTTATCAATGGAGATTTTTACTACACTGTTTATTTTCTTGCTCCATATTGTTAGGATGCTATTATTCATAGCTCTTCCTGACATATGCTTTTGTTAAATATATATATATATTAAAAAAACCCAAACCAAAACCAAACCAAACCACTACAACCAACACAATGGAAAAAAAAAACCCAAACCCTAAACCCAAACTAAGTGCTCTACTATCTATCTTTGCCATTTTAAAGAGGCTGAAAAACATGGATATTCCTGGGCTGCTTAAATCTCTGGATAAACTGGCATGCCACTGGAGGACGTTTCCCTTCTCTAACTCAAAGTGCTTTTTCAGGAGCTATCTTGAAGTAACCTGAATTCATGCTGAAACTGAGGTTGACCAGCCCATAAAATAGCTGGCACTGAGAAGCCTCCTGGCTATTTCTAGTATTTCTGTGCTGGGCTGTTTGGTTGGTTTATTTGGGCGTGTTGTTTGAAGTCACTGGTAAATGAACCAACATAAACATTCCTTGTAGCAAGGCTGGAGGAAGAGCTGAAGCTGAACACTTCTCTCCCAGCTTCCATGTTGACTTTGGCTGGTGCTGTTCAGGGGCTCCTTTGGCAGATGCTGGAGCTTCAAATAGTGAGGGTAAATAAGTCACACCCAGCATCTGAACTGCAACAGTGAATGGGTTACGTGTGCTTTGGTTTCCTCCTGTCCAAAGGGCTTTAATAAATCTTAATTTAATTTTGGTTGGGTTTGGGGTTTTCTTTTTTTTTGGGTGATGTTTTCTAGGGACTGAATTATTTTTCCAGAGTTGAGGAGAGATGGTATGGTTGGGATTAATCTGCAGGAAAAGAAATTATTAAACTCAGTAGTATCTTTTGGGGTCCAGCCCAAAATAGGAATTCCAAACCACTGAAGATCAACTGGTGAGGCCAGATATTGGGGGGCTGGAAGCAGAAGCACTCGACCACGTGTGGAAGCTCCTTGGGTGCAGGGATCAGGAAGGATCCTGTGCTTGCAAGTTGAGGGAGGGCAGGATGTGCACCAGGAGACCATGCTGTGCAGCCAGGGGAGGTTTTTTTTCTGCCCTGTGACATGCCCCAGCCCCTGTGACTTGCAGTGGTGCCCATCTCCCTGCTGCCAGCTGAGCCTGGGAGGCAGATCTCCAGGCAGACTGGTTTATCAGAGGTACTTGTGCTCTTCCATATCTCAGGGTATTGTCAGGAGCTAAAACCCACCCAGCATGATCTGAGGAGAACAGCTCTGGGTTGCAGACTCTTTGTGCATGGAGGATGCTGGAGCTGAGCCTCCCTGCCCGTGCTCCCACTCCTCATCCTTGGGGGGGTACCAAAGACACCCATTTCTCACCTGCTTTTACCCAAAAGGGCTTTTCATTCCTGCCCCTGGAAAATGTGTGTGGCCACCAGGTTTGCTCTGGTTTCTGCTGAAGGGGAAGAGCTTGCTGATGTTGGTAGGTGCTGCAGGACTTCAGTTTACTTATGTGGTTTTTCAGTAGTGATAATTTTTGATCTCTAGGGGCTGATTCTCTGGAAACATCAAATCCTGCAGAGCTTTAACTTCTGCCCAGCTTTATTCGGGTATTTCTAACAAGTGCGTTTTCCAGCAGGAGTATTTCCTTCCATCTGTTGGATAAAAAGGCTCCTTTTGACTCCTCAGAAGTGGAAGGAAATGACACTGGGCAACATTCTGCTTTTCAGTGAGCAAGTACTTGATGTCTGCTGAGAGGAATGCTTGATTTCAGGGAACACTTTGTTGATTCTGTTATCTGAATGGTACTGGGAATCCAGATTAGCACCTGGGTTTGTGTCTCGTGCTCTGGCTTCAACTGATTCAAAGCTACATATACAATTTTATTTTTTTCTTCTGATTATTAGCCACATTTCTATATGATCATCTTAATCAGTGGCTCAGATTTGTGCAGTGGGTTGCATATGTGTTTCTCTGGAAAAAGCTTGTGCTGGGAGCTAAGTGGTTTTCCCCAGAGGGGACTAGAGAGGAGCAGAGACTATTTTCATTTTGTTTTTATTGCAGAAGTTACCTGCTGTGCAAAAGCTGGGTAGAATATTATATATCTTCTGAACAGTGTATGTGGTATGGTTTGCTTTTATTGAACTTTGAGGACAAGTTCATTGTAATGCAGTATTGTAAAAGCTGGAGCAGTATAGGTGATTTCTAAATGATAAAATGTGTGTGTATGTAAAAGGAGGACCTGAGTTTTAATGTCAGTTTTCTGACAAAGGCACATCAAAAATAAGCATCTCCTTGTTCCTGATCTGGTCTAAGCTGTGCTGATTAATGGGTGTTGCTGTAGCTGACAATGAACTGAGAGAAAAATGATGATTCACATAATTCAAGCTTTGCAGGCTCTGTCAAAGATTCATTTCCCTCTTTACGAGAGCTGCTGTGGAGTGAAACTTAAATTCCTCTAAAGACAGGAGCCCTCCTCTTACACTGCTGAATATTTATAACTCCAAAGGAATGACTCCTGCGTTTGCTGGGGTTGTATAGGAGAAGCCTGCTGGGGACACCTTTGCTGTCACTGAGTGTTCCTGGTGTAAACCCCTTATGGATGTGACCAAAGACAGCCAGAAAGCAAGAGGGAGACTGGAACAAGAAGTTTTTTATATCCACATTTTCGGTGGTTTTAATTGAGGCTTCTCTCCTGTTTTATAGCTGTTCTATATACGAATTAAAAACAATGCTCCAATTTGATTTCTTATGTAAGCAGTTAAGACTAATGTATTGTAAACCCTCCTGCCAGTGCAGAGAGGTGTTACTTTGACTTCATGTAATGGCTTTGGTTTGATGATGGGTGTTAGTTATTACAGTGGGGAGAATAAGAAGCTGCTCTGGTGGAAACTGGCTCTGTCATCAGTGTCCACTGGCACCGCGGGCGAATAACCAGCACCTTTTTGATCTTGTTGAAGTCATCTGTGAAATGTCTGTAATGATGCTTATTATTCACCTCTCCTGGAATGTTTATGGTTAATTAATAGTTCTGAAAACCTCCCAGAATCACACAGCACAGTGTCTCCGCCGGGACTGGCAGGGAGGCAGTGACGACTCGGCCAGGCTGCTGAAATATATTTGACTCACCTTGTTGACTTCTTGGGACAGTTGTCTTCCTCCTGGATGGACTGAGCTGCGTAGCTGGTGTTCCAGGAACACGAGGAGGAGCAGGCTGAGGAGATCCTCCATGGTTCACCTGCCCAGGTCTGCGGGCTGCTGGCCCGCGGCCGGCTCGGGCGCTCGCTGGGCAGTTCGGGACCGGCCAGGTGGGTCTGTGCCCGTGTGGTGCCCAGCCAGGAGCACCTCCAGCCCCGGCTCTCCACCTAAGGGAGCTGGGAGGTGTGTGAGGAGGAGGGAGGGCTTCGGGTCTGATGGTTGTTCTGGGGATGTGGCAGCTCCCAAGTGTGGTTTGTCCCCACGGGACTGAGGACTGGGAGGGGAGTGTGGTGGTGGCACCAGGGACAGGTCTTCATTTCCATGGCAGCTTCAGGATGCCTCTGGAGTGATGGTGCTAACCCAAGGTTATCTTTTATACAGTTACCAGATTTTAAAATAAAGCCTTGTCCTGCTTACTTTTTTTGTACCTTTAAGAAATATTCCGGGGAAATTGGTGTTGGTTCCTTAAAGTGTCAACGTGAGCACAGAGCAAGGATGGAAATCATTGATGCGATTAAAAACACAAGCCCATGTTTTTCTGCCTTTCTCCTACCTGCCTAAGACAGCTGTGGAAGCTGGCAGTCTGCTGGAAGTGGCTGTGGAATTTACTTTGCTGTGCTTGAGAAGTGTTTTCATGTCCCTTTTTGTTCCTCTTCATTTATTTCTCGATCATTTATGCGTGTTAACGTGTTAGTTCCCAGAGAGGAGAGGGAGGAGAAGAAATCCTGAGGTGAAATTAAATTAGACACCAGCATTAATCATTCTGTTTGTATTTCTGAATATATGACATAATCCACCAAAGGATTTTTCCTTTCACTGAAGATATTAAAACGTATAACTTGTTAATTGCTGCCTCTGCTTGAGCCATTTTATTGGTTTGGAAAATACACTTGATGTTACTTTGTGTGAAAGCTTTGTGTGTCAGAGTGTAAATATCAGCTCTTATGAATTGGGAAGAAGTAATAATTTTTCACAGTGCTGCTTCTGGCTTTTTGCATCCCAATATCTTTCAGGACTTCCAAACTTTACGTAACCTTTGGAGCACCCTTGACCAGAAGAGAAATGGAAAATTAGAATGTCAAATTAAGCTTTTGCAGGAGGACCAGAGGTGGCTGAGGATTGGGTCTGGGGAATTTGGTCCAGCCCAGGACTGTTTTCCTGAGGAAACAATTAGCAGTATAGAGGATTTCGAGTGTCTGTGTGTGAGCAGGTGCCACTCTCTCACCTATAGATGTTTGTGTGTGTGCATATGTATGTTTGTGGTGGTCTGGTGATGTAGAGAGAGTTTAATTTGAGATTCCTGAAGTGAATTGACACAGTGAGAACGTATGGCAAGTGCCAGAAATGATGATTGCACTATGTGTTCCTGGTGAATAATTCAATTCAGTTTAGCACTGTTCCACCATTAAAATAAACCTCTCACAATATTTGACATAACACAGGTGAGACACTTCAAGAAAAAAATTTTGGAAGGCAAAAGAAGGAGTTGTTTCAATTCTGTCTGAATTGCCACTGGTAGAGGAACTCTTATCTGTTGGGTAGAAGGCAGCTGAATGTGAAGTCCAGGGCTGGAGCTGTGGCCATCAAACATCTCCTCAGGGCTGGGGAGCAGACTGCAGGAGGAGGAAGAGTGGTGGGGAAGGGCTGCTGGGGACTGCAAAGAAAACTGTCCCTAACACAGGCCACGAAAGCATTGTTTTAAAAATTGCTAAAAAAAACCCCAAACTCCTCTCTTCTAACCCTGCAGCCCATCTTTCTGAATTTTGTTACTGAGACATCATGGGCAAAAAGAAGTGAAGATGATGATTTCAGTGACTCCCAAATATTTTTGAGCCCTTTTGAAAAATGTTCTGCCACCCATCACTGGAGGGGTGTGTTCTGGGGAGTGGGGAGGGAACGTTGCTGCTGCTGCTGGATGCTGTTCAGGCTTGAGTTTTCCTGGAAGCTCCCAGAGCTCTTGTGTTGTGTGTCCCACATAACTTCATAAATGGGGAAAGTGAGGCACAGGCTTAGTTAATTGTTGAAGGAGTAGGAATGTTTGGAATGGAAACCAGTTGTCCTACTTGGACAGTGGAAAGAGGCAGCAGCACTGTAGGTAGGTGATGCTGCCTGTGGAGCTGGGTGTGTGAAAGCCTGGAGCAGGGCTGCAGGAGTTGGGAATAGAAAATATCTCTTTGAACTTCTGGTGTCAGGGAGCTCGTGGCACAGACTGAGGCTGATTCTCCATCACCTGAGCAGGACAGAGGTAACCAGCCCACTTTTGTCTTTCATTGCATCTGAACAAAAACCCAAAGATAATGTCGATGGTTCAGCATTTTACAATCAACTTTTCCAGGCTTTTTTTTTGGTGTGTGTTGTGTGATGCACAGAAGTACTGGCAAGCTGCAGGGTTATGAAATGCAGAATGCTCCTACAGCCCCTGCTGCATGGTGATTTCAGGGTGTACTTCTGGCTGCTTGGTTTTCATCTTTATTTTTTCTGGCTTTCTCCAATAACATACAGTTTTCCAAACTGCTTTCTGTGGAGCACACTCATGATGGCATCAAGAACTGAGTGAAGCTAACCTGGAGCAGAGGGGTGTCCCATGGCCCTTTTCTTGCTGGTGGAGCTTGGCTGGGTCAGCAGCATCTTGACTCTGCTTTTGTCTCACAGATGTGTTCTGCTGCCTCTTCCTGGTGGATTTCCATTCTAGAATAAATAGACTTTTCTGTTGAAAGCAGGTGCCAGCCTCTCCCTGTGCAGAGGAATTTATCTTCCTTTGTGCAGTGTGAAACTCTGCAGTACAACATTCTTCATTCAAATCTCCTCTTGTTTTGAAACGAAGAGCCATGAGTACCTGGCTCCCCTCCCTCCCTCTCTCCACGCCCAGGCACCTCATTGCTTGCAAATGAATTAACGTGGTTTCTGAAGGGTGTTTCTATGTATTTCCCACACTTCTTGGTCAGTCTGATGAGTTCTCTCCTTGTGATGCTCCGTGGGGAAGTGCAGGAA
>NW_008623810.1:27403-82727 GCF_000691845.1 Merops nubicus
TCAGATTTGGGGTTTCATTCCTTCATAACTTTTTTTGTGGTGTCTAACATGTTGAGCAGTGGTGTCAGTGGTGTGTGGGACAGCACAGCAAGTGTTGGGAACTGGGGGTGGCTGGGGAGGGTGGACTGGTCCTGGGGCTGGTGGAGGAGCAGGAGTTAAATTTCTCTTCCTTGGAGCATGAGTGCCTTGTGCAATACCCGGTGGAAATCCCCACTCCTGTCCTCTCTCCCAAAAAGGATTCAGAAACTTACATTTTAGTGGTAGTCAGCCTTGGTTTCGTGAGAAATAGTGAGTAATTTTATTCAAAATGTGTCTAGCATGTGCTTTGCTTTATTCCTCACTACATTTGTTCCCTGTTTGTGACGAGGAGCACAGGTCCAGGCTCTGTGCACTGCTAATTAGTTTTTTTCTGGGGGGTAATTAACACAGCAGGGATTGAGGAAAGAGTCTCCTCTTCTGGGAGGAAGGTTTGGGCAGCCAGTGGGGGAATGTGGTGACAAATCCCCCAGAGTCTGGTGCTGCAGAAGACTTGGTTCACTCTGCACCCGAAGCAGAAAGGGGCATTTAAAGCAAGAAAAAAAAAACCCTGCACGAGATGAAGCTGTTGAAATAACTATTAAAATATTGTTTGGAGAATTTACTAGTTCAGGTTGGTTCACGGGCCCAGAGCCATTCCTGCCTCGCAGAGCACACGGGCACTTGGGGTGCTTGTTACTGGAGGCTACGAAGAGTTCATCAGCTCTAAGTGTTTTCTGAGGACTGAAAATAGGAACTGAGGAGTGTGTCTGCCTGTTGCTTTGGGTTACACTAATAGTCCGGGTGTCAAAATGACTTGAAAATTGTATTTTATAGAAATCCATGCTGCAAACCAGTGATAAAATGCAGTTTTACTACTTGCCCATTTTATCCTTCAGAAAGTGCATGAGCAAAGGTTTGTCTGAGGTGTTTTTTTTTTTTTTTGGCTTGATGTCATCTGGGGGAAACCTTTAACTGAGTACAGACAATCCTAAAATAGCTGTGAAACTTCCTGTAGGCAGAAATAGTTGTCATCCTCCTGCTGCTCGCAGGGAGGTTTGGGAGCTTCGTTTATTTGAGATGTATCAATAAACTTTTATTTGTTTTGAATAAACAGTGGTAGAACATAAAATATAATGCTGCCAAATGTACTTAGATAAGTTATCTTTATCAGGGTTTTTATTCATGTTGGGGATTAGTTACAAGGATGAGGTTGGGAGGAGTTACCCACGTTCTGCTGTTGGAATTGGGGTGGTGAATCCCTGCACAGGGTAATTTAATCTGCATTCTGTTTTTAAACATCCTCCCTGAAAAGTCAACAGTGTGGATTGTGTTTTCATAATAGCAAAGGAGACTTCCAGGGCTATTTCATTAGATTAAAAAAAAATAAAATCTAAATATTTAAATTGAATTCTGCGTGGATTAAATGCCTTGGCAACTTTGTCAACATGTTTAATTGCATAATTTTGAGCATTTGCTTAAAAGCTTTGCAGATCTGAAGCCTCGCATCGAGTTTGCAGCCTGTGAATTGCAGAGGAGGAGTGGTTTTTATTTCATAGGGGTATGGAAAAACAATGTATAGGCTTGCTGATGGGGTTCTGTTGGAAGGGTGCTTGAAGTTATAAACTTTTCAAGCTCCCCATTGTGCTGGAGACTTCACACAACCACAGTAAGAGCAGAAAGCGTCGGCTGCTGCGCTCCTTGAAGTGACACTTTTGTGGTGCCTAGAAAAGCTGGTAGACCCAAGTAATTAGCCATGTAAATATGTTATGATGTAGGTATGAAAATAAAAGATGAATGTCCTCAGTACCTCACTGAGACTATCCTTAATTTTTGCTTTTAGGCATGTCTCATGTCCTCCTCTTACTTTACTAATGCAAAACTTGATGCACTCATCTTACACCTCAAACCAATTGTCAATATATATTACTCAACATTATTATTTCCCAGATAGGTAAGGAATATCCTGATTTTTAAAGGAAAATTTACCTTTTTCCAGGCCATGCAGTTTCTGACAGGGTTATGAAACTGAACCTGAATCTCTCTCCTGGCTCTGGTCTTAAACAAAAGGCTCTGTTTCTTCTTCTTATATCATTTTCACTTCAAAGACTCGTTTTCAGATTCTCAGTCAGGTTTTTAAGGCTGTGATGATCAACAGCTTTCAGCTAGGAATCCAGCTTGTTCTGTGGCAGTCTTGCTGTTCCTCCATAAAAGCTTTTTCTAAGTCATTAAACCTCCCAACTGCAGTCGGGGTTGTTGGGCTGTTGTCTGTCATTTGTCACTGCCCTGTTTGTAATCAGGTACCAAAAAAAGAAATATTGAGGCTGTTTTCATGAAACTACAAAGTCTTTCATTTTTGGAGTGCAGCCTTTCTTATATGTGATGGTAGGGGAAATGTGAACAATTCTTAGCCATTAGCAATGTGCTGTGAGTATGTCCACATAGGTCGTCCAAATGATTCTCTAAAGCTTATTTATATATTTAAATTCTGTTGGAAGCTGTAGCATGGGTTATTGGAATTTTTGGAAACAGAATGGAGTATCAACTTCAAACTAAACTGGAATTTTCCCCCTCAACTTCATGGGGTCTGTGAAGGGAGGCAGGTGGCTGGATGTCTGTGCCACCATTATTTCTCTCTGAAATAACAACTTATTTCTCTTTGAAATAATAATTTTCTCTTCAGAACCCGCCTGTGTGGCAGCTTTCAGGAGACAGATCAGGTGCAAGATGTAAAATTACCGCACTGGTTTTCTGTGTGAAGTGGACATTTTGTTCTTTTTGGGCTGCTTTGTCTTTCATGTGCTGCCAGGGAGCCTGAAAGCTGAGATTGTGTCTGAGCTGTGGGTGCCACTTGATGTTTGGTGTCCTCCAATCCCTCTGCGTAATTGCTTCTCATTTGGGGGTCCTGAAAAGTCAGGAGGAACTGAGCTACAGGTGAAGGTTTTGAATCTGCTGACTTCCACCTTCCCACTCGTGGTTTGGTTCTGTTTTGCTTTGATTTGGACGTGCCTGTGGCATTGCCAGGGGAGGAGGATGGGGCACCATGAAGTCCAGGAGATAATTTGGAGGGTTCTGGAGTTCAGCCCTGCCAGAGGAGCAGATCTGTGTGGGTGAGAGGGCTGCTGTGTCATCTGGGCGGGAGCTGGGGGTTGGTGGTTCTGTTTTGTTGTCATCCCACTCCTTTCCCAAGCTTGTCATCTTTTTATACAGCATGGCATTTGGGACGGGGTGGGAACATCTTGGGAAAGCTCCAGTGTGGGCAGAGGGAGATGTGGCTCGATACTGGAGAGCAGCTCAGGCTCCCTGTGCCTGGCCCTGGTGCTCTGAGCCGTGCAGGGTGTGATTCATGGTGCTGCTATCCAGTCAGAGCAGTTCCAGCTTATCACTGGGAAGAGCTGAAGCCCTGCCTAGGGAGATGATCCTGCCTGGAGCAGGAACATTGCTCAGAGTACATGAGATGACTGCAAGGAGGTCTCCTGGGTCTGAGTTCAGCTTTCTTGCTCTGTACATGACCTACTGAAGGGTGAATGTGCTGGTACAGAAATTTCTTTGCTTCTGTACTTCCAACTTCAGTTTATAGGATGCTTAAGCCTAAAAAAGTGATTTTCCTAAGTTCTTTTCCAGAAGCTGAATGTTGCATGCTGTAGAAGAGTAAGGTGGAGTTCCAGTGTAGATCTGCTCTGGATGTAACTGTTTTCTGATAGCTCAGATTCTTGCCAGGAGCTTTGTAGAAACCCTCTCATGGTTGGTGTAGGTCGAGAAGCCCCCACTGTTCAGTACAGGTCCATCATTGCACCACAGTCCTTATAGCCCACTCCAGCATCAAAAAATAATAATCAGTTTTTAAAATTAAGGATAAACTACTATTAATTCTGTTTACTGGATCCTTCCCAAGAAATTGTAGAGTAGAGGTGCTTTGGGACCTTGGGTTTGTCATGCAATTAGCCACCTAATCATTCATCCAGTTTAAAAGAAAGGGTTTTTCTCAAGCAGGAGCAATCAATTAATAAAGATCATACAGATTTTTTTGAAGATATGGCCAGGTATTGTGGTACCTTAAAATGTGGTGTATCTCTTCACTTGCCTGTGATGGAAGCTACTGGTGATGACCTTTCCATGGAAGTATTACAAGCACCATCACTTAAATGCCAGCATTTTATTCAGGGACAGTTACCTTCACATAATGTGGTGTCATTTGTGCCTATCAATACTTTATATGCTTTGAAGTTTAAAATGAGGAAACAAAGGGAAATGGAGTATAAATGTTTGAGAATTACAAGTGTGTCTAAAATACAGAAGGTAGAAGGTCCTTCCTTACCCTTTGAATTCATTAAAAACTAGACGTGCCTGCTGAGTGCTACAGGGAATGTTGAAAAGGTAGTTGCAGAAAGGGTAAGAGTAAAATTATGCAGCTGTTTAGCAGTATAGAATATCTGTCCCTCTGACCTAGGTGACTTTATGATCTGCTGATGGAAGTGAGTAAATGGTTTGTTTTCAAGGGCTGGAAAACTCTTCTGCTGCTACCAGGGACATTTTAATTATGTCATCGTCAGCCCTGTGAGCTCAAAATACAATAGAAAGGCTTCTGCCATCCAGGGCAAGGCTTAGTGAGAGAATAAGAATACCTGGGTTTTAATCCTAATTGTGCTACAGGCATCTTGACCTTGAATTAAACATGCTTATTCACCTTCAGGCACTTGAAGCACTGGCAGCAGGAGCGTGGTCTCCAGGAGGCTGCTCCTTGCCTTGAACGATCACAGTGGGTGGGATCGCTAAGGTTTTAGAAAAGGAGAGGAGGTGGAAGGCTTTTTGGTGTTTAGAGTGGCTGTTAACCTCATAACCTGTGTAAATTAAAAGATGTGAATGCAGTGAAGTGAAAATTGAAGTGGTGGCTGTGACTGCAGACACGAGGAGGTCCCGTGGAACACGGTGACCCGCGGATGAGAGCACGCCCGGCCTGACTCTGCCCTGCTCTGCTCTCCCAGTAAGGATGAAAAAAATCTCTTTTGCTTGTGTAAGCAATGGGAAAACAAGCAGACATTTATGCTCTCGAAAGCCCAGTAAGCCTCAGGAAATTCCTGCATTCTTGATTTTATTTTGTGGCGAAGGACCGTGTGGTGTGTTTTTGAAAGATGAGCAAGGTTGCCCTTCTCCAGCCCAGCGCCGCAGCCTCGATAAGCTGGAGCTGAATAGGTTATTGTTCCCTGCAGGCAGCCCCATCAGCTGTCGCTGCTCCCCTCCAAAAACACTGACTTTATTTATGAAGAAAAAGTGCTGATATTGCGTTTCTTCCCGAAGGAAACGGTTCTGAGTTCTTTCTGCTCTTTAGCTGGAGAGCCATGTGTGAAGGATCCTGTATTAAGAACCAAGAGCCTGAGCTCTGTTGTGATTTTATAGTTAAAATACACATGTTCTGCTGATCTTCTAGTCTTTGAGGGCTATGAGGGGTTTTGGAAGTGGTCCTTTGTCTTTCTGCTTTTTTCTCCTGGAGGTGGTTTCTCAGTTGAGAACATGACTGATGGGGAACTTCAGAGTTTGCCAGGTTGCTGCCCTCAGAATAGATCCAGCAGTTGTAGCACAGAGAAGGGTGGGTGACCCCCACACCAGCACCTGTCTGAGCTGTATCTGATGTTCTCTATTCCCACCCTACTCCTCTGTTAACCATGCTGTCTGCTCTTCACTCATGTAATAGAATCACTGACTTTTTCCAAAAAATCACACTGTGCAGATGATACATTTGGTTCTGTGATATGACCTTGGTGCTTGTATTTGCCCCTCATGGTGGAAGCTTCAGGAGCCCCTGGGTGCTACAAGTCTCAGAGAAGTGGTATTGCCAAATTAAAGTGCTAATTGAGGTCATCTTCATGCTTGAAGACCCTGCGTTTCTGCAGATGATGTATTTTTGTTTTGGCAAGCCTAACTAGTAGCTGTATTTGTAGACACGTGATTTTTGGGGGGTTGGGTCCCTAAAATAACAAGGCATGCTTTTTCCACTGCAAATCCTGGACCCCTGAAACTGTTCCCACAGATGTGAGCACAGCTCAAGGCAGCTGATGCTCATAGTGATGCTCACAGCTCATCAGGGCAAGGGGATGGGCATGCTGAGGAGGACAAGCTGCCCTCTCTTAGCACGGGTCTCAGGAATTAGCAGTGAGGTAGTTGATTAAAAAATTGCCTTTGGGAAATGATTCCCATCTTCAGTTGTGCTGGTGAAGCTGGGGGTGCCTGTGGTTGCAATGCATAGATACAAACAGAGCTGTGCATGTTCAGGTCCTGAATGTTCCTTATTTTAGATTCAGTTTGGAACAACACAGCTTGGAAAACGTTTGGAAAGAGCAGAACTAACAGTCAAGCAATAGCAGACGTCTGTAAAGTCTGAGTGCTCAAAGACCTTGAGTTGGAAGTGATTGTTTTATTTTCATGTTGAGTTTATTGCCTGTATAAAAGCCAAATAACTTCTTCCAGCAGCATCACTGGATATTTCTGCATTTTTAGACTGACTGACACACTTCTGTGCTGTTTTTTTGTCCTTTTTGACCATGAGTAAATAATTTCACTCTCCCTGAAATTCAGAATCAGTAAGATAAGGAGAACACCCTTGTTTAAAGGGTGAAGTTTTCATATTTTTAAAATGTTTGAAAATGTTTTGTAAATGATTGTATTAATACAAATAGATCTCTTCAGTGATAACTATGCATAACAATAGCAATATTAACACCTGTATCTGTGTGTGTTGTAGGTCCATTAGGCATAGATCTGTTGCAGATATTTTAAAAAGAAAAATGATCTTCCTGGAGATAATTCCCTAGTGGGAAGTGCTGTCGTGTGGGCTCTCTGAAGGAGTGTCTTTATCTATTTTGATGACTTGGTTTATAATGAGGGCTGTACAGCTGGAGACTCAGTAACTAACAGAGTAATCCAAAATCTGTGCCTTTGGGGAGTGCCCCAGCGTGTGCAACGTCTTGTTTCTGCATCAAGAGCAGCCTGCAAAAGAATCCGGTAGAAATTCCCTGAAGTGAGTTTCTGAGCTGACGTGGAGTGTTGCAGCACTCAGTCCTTTTTCCAGACTCAGATTCAGTACATTTTTAGGCAGTGACCACTTCTTCTTGATGCCAAAAATGCACTTGACACTCGTAATGGATGCAGTCCTCAGCAGCAGGGCTTGACCTGGGGGGCTGCACCCTGGGCTGCAGGTTCTCCCCTGGCTTTTCCTGCAGCTGGTGCATCCACAACCATCTTCTGCCTGCAGATGTAGTTCTCCTAACGGAGCTTTACTGACATATTACTAATGAGGGAACATATTTTTAACTATATTTTACTGGAGAATTTTGATGGTGTTTTCTCTAATGGGATTTTGTTTAATCTTTAGTGCTTTTATTTGTTACAGAGATCCGTGCCCAATTGGTAGAGCAGCTGAAATGCCTTGACCAGCAGTGTGAGCTTCGGGTCCAGTTACTGCAGGACTTGCAGGATTTCTTCCGCAAGAAGGCAGAGATTGAGATGGATTACTCAAGGAATTTGGAGAAGTTGGCTGAGAGATTCCTGGCTAAAACTAGGAGCACCAAAGACCAGCAATTCAAGTAGAGTATTTGCCTTTTTGTTTTTGCCCTTTTTTTCCCCCCTGTAGATGTGGTTGTAAGGATAGGAATGCAAAAAGAGAGCTGGTACAGCCAATGTAGGTACCAGCACTGCTGTGAATGTCAGAATAAAATGTTTCCCAAGTTTGTGTTAAACCCAGAACCCATTTCATGTTTCTACATAGTTGGGTTGCTCGCTTCATTTCAGTGATTCCTGGTCTGACAAAGTAGGTCCTCTGTTGTCAGTAGGGAATGGAATGGTGAAAATTGGCATGTCTAAAAGGAGTAATTTTGGGGGGAAGGTGGGCAAAGCTGCGTACCAGATTTGATGGACAAAGCCAGGATTTCCTTCAGTGTCAGTGGCTTTGATCTGTTGGGTTTTTTTTTAAGAGTAACTGTTTCTAATCTGTTCTGTGCTGTGATTTGCCATTGCTGCTCTGTTTTCAATATCCTACATGTACTCAATGCAGGATTTAAGTGTTGTATCCCTGCCGCTATCACTTCAAACCAGTAGAGAAATAAGGCCAATGGTACTTCCAGATAGAGCTGAACTATCTGGGGGGGGAATCCCTAGATACTAAGCTGATGGGGCTTGGTGAAAATTTAAAGATGTTCTTACTGACAATTGTCCTGTGGATGAAGAAGGGACTGGTACAAGTTGCATGCCATGGAGACAGCAGCCCCGTGACTAGGTGGCCAGCACAAAGCCCCAGCCACGGGGCTCCTGGAGCTGACATCTGGGCAGTGCACGAGCCTGTCAGGTTTTGTTGTCAGGGAGGCAGCTGGGCAAAACACGGAGCAAAAGCAGCTTTGGGATCTGAGTCATTTCTGCTTTGGACAGATTGGGCTGAGAGGATCCATCTGGGTCTGCCACCGCCCAAAGTGCAACGTCACTTTTAGCATCGTTTGGGTCGGGCCATGATCTGTGTGTTTGTTTTTAGGTTGTTGCTGTGTAGATGTGGGGATCTATCAGCTTTCCCTTTCCACCAGGAGCTCTTTTTATGAAAGCCATTAAGTAGGCACCATTCTAGTTTCCTTTCTGTACAGCTTTGATGCCATTCACTTAGTTTAAAACACACATTGTGCTACGCTGTGGGGGAAGCAGAACTCGCGAGCTTAGGTAGCTTGACAGGTTGGAGAGGAGTTATTCTGCATATCTACAGAGCTGTAGTTGTCTTAAGTATTTTTTTCTTTTTCTGTACAGTGAAAAATCTTCTTATAACTCTAAGCTGTGCCTATTCTCCACATGCCTTTAAGTTGGCACTGAAGAAATGATGTCTCAAACGATAATTTCCCTTTGCATTATGATTGATCTTTTTCAGTTCGTTTTGTTGTTATTTCTGGTGAAAACTGAGGTGATTTCCTTGATATTACATGATAGGAAACAGCCCATCAGAAATGGTTTTGTATTCAGCTTTCAGTTTTGTGCAAGTTGTATAGAGCTTACTTCCCATTTTGAGATTCAGAGTGAAGTTTTCATGTGGAAGTTTTTTACCATAGTTGAACAGAATATGGTGTCATCCTTCATGGGGATTAAGTACACTTGCTATGATACTCCAGGCTTTATAAATTTCTGTTTGTTTGTTCTGTTGCCTTTGCCTCACTGAGTCCTACCCCTGTCTTTGAGCTGGTTGTACTTTAGATGAGCTTTATAAAGTTGTACCTGGACAAAACTGACCTCGGATATCCTGGCTATTGAGTGGAGCCTGAACTGGACAGGTGATTTTATCAGCACATCAAACTTCCACTTGAATTTCTGAATTAAATGTTCGTGCTTTTCTGGTCAAGTCCAGGATGTTGCCCTAAATACTCTGAAACCTGTTACTGAGCATCTGTCACACTTCTCTTTGCAGAGGGAGGTCTGATGCTGCTCAGGCTCCTGATTTCACTGACGTTAGCAGTACACAGCTCCTTGCAGCAAAGCATCTTGCTCTTGGAATATGTTACCTCTGCAAGGTCTGAGTCCCAAATGTACAAGTTGTTAATTTGGTCAAGAGTTGGAATAAGGGAAAAAATTAATGTTTAGCTGTGTTTGTGGGCAGCATTTGTCAGAGCAGCAGCATACAGTTGTAAAGCTGACTTATTTGGTAGCTCCATCTATTCTTTATTTGTCATTTGTGTCTGCTGGCTGTAACGTTCAGAAATGTGTCAGAATATCTAAGGGATCAGTAAGGAATCAATTGCAATTATGATTACCCATCCTCAACACTGCTGAATAGTTCAGCTCTGTCTGAACAGTGAGGAGTAACTTGGCTGGTATCGTTCCTGTAGATGCTGAAGCTGTAATCTCATTTGGAAGCCCCCAGAAGACCGTTTGATCAAAGGCAACCATCAGATCTCTCCTCCTCAGGAGCCTGGTATTACATGACTAGGAGATGTGCCCAGGCGGGTGGCTGCTCTGTAATCTCCTGGCTGTGACCCTATAAATACCCAGTAATAGCACGTTCTTCCCCTGGCGTGGTCATTATGTCAGAAGGGACCATATCATTCAGTGACTGTCACCGTGTCACTCGCTGGGTTTAGATCTCCTCACACACAGTCAAGGAGGAAATCTGTCAGGCAGCAACCCTGTAATTTGCATGTGCTTGCATACTCGAGAGCTATTATGTAATTGCCAAGTTGCTCCCAATGTGTTCATTTAAGGGATTGCTGTCAAGGGCAGGAGGCTTCAGGCTGACCCTTGAAATTGGGTTGTGTGGCTTCCTCCACCATCCAGCTCCAAGCTGGTCAAAGCAGACGATTCCAGGAAAGAGCAATGTGAAGTGCAGGCTTGTGCTGGCTTTGGGGCACGTGCACTGCTTGGTGCTGGTGGTTCTTAGATGTGGCTGCAGCAGAGGGTAAGGTGCCCGGGTGGCTGCGTTCTCCTTATGGGTCTGGAGATGCAGGTGGTTGGGTCTTGACAGCAAACTGTAGAGCTGGTGATGGAGTTAAAGGGTTCTTGATCATTGCACAGTTTGAAGCTAGCTTCACTGGAGCATCTTAAAATGATTTACAGAGGTAGGTGTGTGTTATTCTCATTTTATGTCTTCGAAGAAGGGGAACAGATTGGTTTAGCCAAGGTGACATACGAGCTGATGACAGTTGGATGTGTCCCAGGTTTTACTGGTTTTTAGCTGCTCTACCATGGCTGTTAGACCTTGCTTTGCCTATTCTCTTTTAAAAACGTTTTCTCAATTAGAACAGACTATTAAAGAGAGGAGTCATCTAAATGTGTGTATTTGGCAAGGCTGCTTCTGCACCCATTGGTAAATATCCTTGGACAAGATGTAAGAACTGGGATAAAAAAAAAAGCATTTCACAGACCAAGTCTTATAACTTCGGTTGTTACAAGAGCTTGTTGGTCACAAGATGGTTATAGTCATTGCTCCCTAAAGATCTGCCTAATGAAAGGTCTCTGATGTAGTGGTTAAATCACAGCATCCAGCTCAGCAGGTGTCTGTCTTGCCTTTGGGTCTTGGGGGTCTCTGGTGGGGGTCTGGCTTCCATCTTCAGAGGAAGGTGGCAAACCTTCAGTGATCCCTGTCAAGGGAGACAATGGGGGAAGAAAATAAAAAAAAAAAAAGGAAGACTAAAAGAAAAATGCTATTTTAAGGCCATATTTTAAATCAAGATAATTTTTGGAAGTAGGATACTGAGTAGCAATTCTCAGCTGGAGAGCTGAATGTCCAGGATATCCCAGCATGAAATTCAGATGGCTTTCTGGCAGCCTTTGCCTTGAAGTAGAAGATGCAGAATAAGTCTGGCAACCTTCAGGCTGAGCACTTGTAAACAACAGATGTTCATAACTGGAATCTCTTGGAAGAGCAGGGCAGGGAGCAGCGTGTATGTCCATGCTTGTAATTCTCAAAATTTTCAGTTAACAGTGAACTGTGCCAGGAAGACTTTAAGGGGAAATCAAACTTGGATTTTAATGAGCAGCTTGCAGGGATGTTTAACTTTGGTTTTCTTAAAAGTGAAAAGTTTTCTGTAAAGGAGAGATGATCCAGGCTGTGAGGGAGGTATCGACAAAAGCTTTGGGGTCGTATGGTCTTTGGTTATGCTGCTGTTGCTGTTATTATCATTTTATTTGATAAATATTGTCATAGGCTATGTTGACCTGTGATTCTTTTTGATGGAGCTGAGCCCTGAGTATTTTTTTTTTTTCAGTCTTTCAAATAACATCATTTGGAAGATGTTTCTGAGAATGAAGCATTCATTTATTCAGTGACCTCATTGAAACCCCAGACCTAGGGACACATGACCAGTCAAAATTGATGTAAAACCCCAGGGAGGATCTGTGTGGTGTTTTTCACAATATCAGTGACCCCACTGTCGCAGTGAGTTGGTAGGACTGTAACTACTCCTGTGGAGCACAATGCAGAGGATAAAATTCAGACAGGTTTGGAAAGGTGTGTAAGAAACAGTTCCATTGCTGCTCAAGCCCTTCGTTTGGCTCTAGCTCTGATGGTTTGCAGGGTGGACTTGACAATTGCATAGATGTGAAAACATTTGCATCTCTGCCTTCACCTCATATCTAATTTTAGGCAGTACTGGTGAGCTGGGTGTGAGGTGAGCACTGCAGAGTGTGCACCCTGCAGAGCTGAGAGACCTGAGCCCACGGGTCACTGCTGGGGTGGGAAAGGTCCCGTGTGCAGCTTGGTCTGCTGAGTGGAAATAAATCACTTTCTCCATTTCCCGGGTCTTGATCACTGTTTTGGGATGTACCAGGTCTGGAAACAGCTATTACACACCTCTAGGAAACAGATCCTGAATATTCTGGGGGAGGTGGAACAGGTAACTTCAGTTTTTGTATGTACCACCAAGAGACTTGCTTTAAAAACCTCAGTTCAAAGGAAGGATGGCCAGAGAAGTTCTCTGTTCACACGGGTGATGCGACGTGCTGATGTTAATGTAAATGTTTCTCTCTTTCTATTTAGTAATATTTTCATTCTCATCTGACTCATTCCTTTGTCTTGCACTCCTTATGGAAACCCATTCCTGGTTTGTGGGTGTGGGTTTTTGTTATGTTGGGTTGTTTTTTTTTTTTCATCTAGTTGGGGGGTAGGAGTTGTTTTTTAAGATAATTGCTCTGCTGTAGCTTTGAATGGGGTTACCCTGCAATGCCCAACTGTCACTGGCCTTCGTCGCTCTCTCCTGCTTGCCTTTGGATTGTCTGTGAGTTCCTCGTATGAATGAGTAATTTAATTAAGACATTTCAGATACTTGGGACCCAATCTTCCCTTCTGATCTTTTGAGAGCGACTGAAAGCTTTGAAGTGGAAGTTGCACAGGACCCGATCAAGATAACACCCAAGAAACCACAGAGCTTCATACTTTGTGGTTCCTTAAAAATCTGTGCACAACTTCCTCTTCCTGCTTCCAAACACCCCCAATTGCTGTGATCTGGGGTAATTTAGGCTAACCTAAATAAACTCTCCAGATTTGCTATCATCACACGATCTTTAAACTAGTATAAATAGTGCTTGAAATAAACTTGGATCTCGGCATCTTCCTCCTCCTCCTCCTCTCCTTTCAGGGGGTGTTTGATTCAAATAGTTGTAGTAAATGTGAAATCACCAGCACTTTGGCAAAGTTCATATCCAGGTCCTAAAGCTTTTGGGCTGATCTCATCAATTTTGCTGCTTAAGGGGGAACACTGACTGCAGTCATTCTGCAGGCTCTGTGAGAGTGAGTGGAGCTTGCTCTCGACTGTCACCAGTGGTCCCTCTCCCCTGTTCTCCCCTTTTTCATCCCTCCTCTGTGGTGACATGGAACTGGAAGCAGAGTATATTTGCCAGCTCCTCTGAGGATTGAAATGGTTAATGAAAATCACAATTTGCTTCTCTGCCATCTGCTTGTGGTTATGATAGAAGAGGGTCTGTTGTAAACAGTTGTATAACTTCTGCTCTGTGTTGTGAAAACTGTTGCTGTGTTCCACCCCTGAGAATGCTGCATTTTTGGAGGTGCTTTAACAGTTAATGTGTGTGTAGTTTGAAAGGCTACTTGGAAGGTTGGAAGCACATAACTGCCTCCTTCCTCCTCTCTTTCATTTCTGGTTTAAGATCTGCCTTTATCTGCTTTTTGCCAGCACTAGGAAGATTGTCACTAGCAAATAATGGAGAGGTTTAGACTCGCTTCCCACAAGAGCCTTGCTGTGAAAACATGGAACCTGTACAAAAGGAAGGCAGATGATTGAAGCAAGGTACTGAAGGGGTTAGTGAAACCAGCAGACCCCAGGAAATGAAAGGAATTTGAAGGAAAAACGTTGAAGTGTGCAGAGCTGTGGTTGCTCGAGGTGGAGCTCAGGGTGCGGCGCTCGCTGCGCAGACCCGAAGGTGACAATCCTGGTGGCAGATTGGAAGCATGTGGGGCTGGGATGATTTTCTCCTGCAGGATGGCCTTTCATGTCTAACCACACGGCGTGTGTCAACAACCCATCTGGCGCCATTAGACACCAGCAATTTTACTCACCATGCTTTTCATGGGCTCGTGGTATTCAGGCTATGTGCTGCCTTAGAATAGCTCTGGGTGTTGTGGTGGGGCAGCCTGGACAGCTGGGAGTTGTCCAGTTAACTGTTGCATCTCTTCTGGTTCCCATTTGGTCTTCCAGTTCTCTCTGGAAAGCAAGGCACTCGTACCATGCTGCTCTCTGGTCCTTTGCATGTGTCTGTGGTCATAACCCTTGGTCATAGAATCGTTCTGGTTGGAAGAGACCTTCAACATCATCAAGTCCAACCCTTCCCCCAGCACTGCCAAGTCATCACTCACCCATGTCCCTCAGCACCACCTCTCCACGGCTTGGAAACCCCGCCAGGGGTGGGGACTCCACCACTGCCCTGGGCAGCCTGGCACAGCCCTGGACAACCCTTTTGGGCAAGAATTTGTTCCTCATTTCCAACCTAAATCTCCCCTGGCACAACTTGAGGCCGTTTCCTCTTGTCCTGTCCCTTGTTCCTTGGGAGCAGAGCCCGACCCCCACCTGGCTCCAGGCTCCTGTCAGGCGCTGTGCAGAGCCAGAAGGTCTCCCCTCAGCCTCCTTTGCTCCAGGCTCAGCACCCCCAGCTCCCTCAGCCACACCTTGTAAGACTTGTGCTCTAAACCCTGTTTGCTCACAGCTCTTCCAGTCTGCTCAGGTCCCTCAGTGGGGACATCCATGAACAGCCAGGTGCTCTTAGTGGAGCCAACAGCAAAAACTCATAATGAGATGGAGAATGCAGTGGGAGATATCAAGGGTTAAAACCTCTGAGTTTTTGGGTTAGCAGCTGGTGCAGTGGATGGTGCAAAGCCTGAGAAGGTGAGATAGCAGCCTGCACACAGCTGGACCTCTGGCTGCTGGGAGGAGATGTGCAGCTGCCCTGGTGGTAGGGAGAGGGTGCAGCAGCTAAGTGATGAAGCAGTAACTGGCTCTTAAGGGGTTTGAGGCAGGATTTTGAACAGCTAGAAGCAAGATCAGCTGGTGGAGAGTCTGAGCTTTTCATTCTCAGCCTTTTTATGGTAATTAATTAATTTTCACTTGCTGTAGCTCTTCCAGCATTAGAAGGGAAGTATGAAGTCTGTGTGTAAGGTACTTTAGTATCATTGGTGGAAAGGAGCAAACCAACCAGCTTTTAACACCTTTTAATGCTATCCTTCATAAACTCTTTACAGCCATCCACAAACTGTCTTATTTAGTTTGCTTCTGCCCTCTCCCTGGTCTCTTGGTAGAGATGTGTATGTCTCCAACCCCGTGCTGCTTCTTGGAGGAGCTCTTTTTGGAGATGCCTTTCTGGCTCCTGCCCTCTCTTTAGCAGAAGAAATCTGGGTGTTGTTCCTTGTCTCACCTAAATAATAATAAAAAAAAATGTGTATGTTACCTACTTTTGTGGTGGCAGCTTTCATTTCCATTTCCGCAGGAGTCAGAATATATGGCCCCTGCAAGGGCTGGCTGCAGGCTGGTGGGGACCCATAGATTCACAATTCTACTAGCCAGGTCTCAGAGTTACTAATTAGCTCTCTGGCATATTAACAAAACAAACAGTATGCTCCAAGCGCTGATTGCAGATCAAGGGCAACTGTTTGATTTATATGGCTTAACATCTGGCAGCTTCAACCTTGTACAGTTCTGCATTTTGATCATTCCATCTGGTTTTACGTGTCAGCAGGATCTGCAGTACAGGACACTACAGTACAAAGGGAAAGATTGTCTCTAAATAATATCTGTGCCTTCTCCCTTTTTTTTTTTTAAAAAAAACAAAAGCCCAGAATCCTTTTTAGATCCCCTCCCACTATACACCACTCCCACCCCAACCTTGAAGCAGTCCAGATCACAAGCTGCAGTCATTTCCTGAGCTTTTCTTTTCTTTTTTTTTTTAAGGAAAAGACACCAAGTGTCAAGATCAGCTGTTCTGAAATGGTTCTTTATATAAAATTTATTCATATTGCACTGCACATCCACCCACTGATGATGTGAGAATGGTAATGAAAGTCTGCCATGGCTTTGTTTTCTTGTTTCTATAGGGTCAAATGTTTCTTGCAGTAGAGCTCACTGTCCTTTTACATGCAGAATATTCCTTTTTTTCATGGGAATTAAGCTGCATTTCTTTTAAGAGGAAATATATCTGATACAATGATGTGCAATAATCAAGAAGAACTTTGGCTTTCCACCAGAGATCTGACTTGCTCCTGTCTAAATAAATATTATTGCACTCTAAACAAAGGATAAACAGATCTAAAGAGAAGTAAATGGTGTAGTTCAGACTGCAGCCAGATCTGCCAGTGCCAGAGGCTGCTGTGGGAGCACCCTGTGGGATCACTGTGAGTGTCCTTGCTTTCATCTCCTCTCAAATGGTGCCTTAAGAAACGACCTACTCCTTTGCTAGGGTTCCTCTCATCTCCCCTTTGCCCTTTGTGTTGCTTATTTGCAGGGTGCAGACTGAATCAGCCATAATCAGGTGGAGAAGGTTCAAAGATGAGAAAATAAAGCTTGCTGTGTGAACGTGGCTTTCTCCTTTGCTCAGGACAGATGCAGATGCTTGCACAGAATTGTCCTTGTACATGAAACATAACATTTTGTTTCCTATGCAGATGCTGTTCAGCTAACTGGGTGCTTGCAGTCTTTTCCTTGTGGTTAAGTCGAGCAGCTCTGTGAACCCTTTTGTCAGGCACTGGAGCCACCGCTCGCCCTCGGGCACTGGAATTGATGCACAAAATCCTGAATTCAAAAGAAAAAAATGAGAGCCTCCATTTGGCATCCTGTGGCTTGCATCTGCCTGATGTATTTGTCGGGGGACAGAAGCCCAGGGCCATGTGAATGTTGGCATGTGTAACTGAGGGTGATTTTCTCTCTGTGCTGTAGTCATTTTATAGCCTTCCTCTGCTCTCCTCTCCCTCAGCAGATCCATACATCCTGTAGCTGGCTTTCCAGCATTTATAGACAGAGAACATGATGAACAGAACAGTTTTGTCCACTTCAGTTGAAGTCCTACCCAATTCTTGTTTCTCTTTTTGTGTCCTCTCTAGGAAGGATCAGAACGTGCTGTCGCCAGTCAACTGCTGGAATCTCCTCTCCTGCTGAATCAGGTGAAGAGGGAGAGCAGGGACCACACCACCCTGAGTGACATCTATCTCAACAACATCATCCCACGCTTCGTGCAGGTCAGCGAGGACTCGGGGCGCCTCTTCAAGAAGGTAAAGGAGTGCTACAACACCTGTGGGTTCGTTCTGACCCTTCTGAAGTGTGAAGTTTTAGCCATGACTTCTGGTGGATCAGTTTGTTGTTGGTTGTGCCTATCACACGGGGCTTTTTCTCCTCTTTGTGGATAGCTGTGGTTGACTTCCCTTTGATTTCTTTAGTGATTTTCTTCTAGTATTTTAGGGTTTTCCCAAGAGTGGTCAGTGGAGATTATTTGGTCTAACTTCAGGCCATGTTTTTCCCTCTTAACCTGCTCACAGTTTTGTGTGCATTTGGGACTTTTTATTAAATAAGGAGAAACCTTTCAGAACTTCAGCTCTGAATATAATCATGAACAGCCCTCTAATGAAAAATTTCTACCTGCCATGGAAGGGAAACTACTGTTACATTAAAACTAGGGAGAATTCTTACCATGCTAGATAATAAAAGGGTGTATTGTCCTTCTGTGGAAAGGGAGAAAATGCAGCTGGGTTCTCTTTTGTTAGCCTTGTCCCTCCTTCTGTCTTGATTTCCACCTGGGAAATAAAGGTGGGGCAGTGTGGGATGGTGTTTTGTTGTTAAGAATCTGTTCTTCCAGTTGCAGAAACACGATATGGAACCTTTGAGACTCCTATTAAAGGGTAATACTTGGTCTCTTCACAAGTTGGTCAATCGTTGTAACATCTGCTAGTTAAAAACATTGCAGTTGTAACTGGGAATGCTCTTCCCCCACTCCTCACCCCCTTGCCATGTGCCATGATCTTGGAGTGTTGTTTCTACTGTTGCAAGGCCTAGAGAAGGGGGCTGCAGATGGACTGGAGCTTTCTGAAGGAGACTTTTGTGGACACTCATCCTCAATCATGTTGCCTCAGAGAGAAATGCAAGAGGAGCAAAAACTCCAGGTGTACCTTCATGTCTGTCTTTTTGCCTTCAGTGGTGTCAGTTGTTCTATTAAAAAAGAGTCATGTGAGTAGTCTGTGACTTTATAATAAGAATCTGCTTAGGTGCAGTTGGCAGTAATTGAAGGCCTCATTGGTTTTCACTCTGGTCTTGACAATCCTTCTAAAATTCCTTGAGGAAGGAGTGTTTTGAGGTATTTCTTACCATCTCTACATTGCTTTAACTGATAAAGAGAGTCTATACAATGCAGTTCCTTGAGACTGCTGGGAGATGAACCGTGCTCCATGTTGTGTGTGATTCTTCATGCCAGGATACACTTGGAGGAGCAGCATCTCGTGGTGTGTTAGCTGGAGAGCAGGATGCCTTTGCTCTTTTACAGCAGGTATTTTGTGTGTGTTTGGAACTCATTTCTATGGGAGAATGGAAACAAGGGCAAGTGCTCTGCTGTGTTCCTTGTCCTCTGAGTATTTCTTGAGTTTTTAGTGGATAGCAATGGAGTATGAAAAATATATTCAAGTGCTACCTTCTGTTTCTCTTCTACTTCTTTTTTTTTTGAGACATTGCCCATGCAGAGAAGGGACCTTCTCTTTTACAAGTAACATCACACGAGGGCCTTTTTGACCTTTTAAAACTTTCTGGTAATTACATTATGGTTGATTAGATACTTACATGGGATTATTGAATGGCAGTTACTCTTCAATTCCTCTAATCCTTCCAAAGGATAAGTAATCTCCCCACTGAATTTCAACAAGGGCTGTGCTTGAGGAAGGTGGCTGAGAAAATGCCTCGACAAAGAAGTGCATGGAAACTGATATTATCCTGGTTTGGCTGCAAAGGAGCATCTTAGTTTTCAGCCCCTTGTATGAGCCTGGGTTTGCAGTGGTTTGTTTTATTTCGAGCAGCTGGGCTTCAATAAAAGCAAACAAATAACTGACCACCAATAAAATACTCCTCTGGTGTCTTTCTCACAGACCAAACACAAACTCTGTATTAATTTGTGCAAACAAGAGGCACTTTTTACTAAATTCTGACTACTTGTTGTCTGAGTGTTTGTCAGGAATACCAAATTGGCTGAAGGCCAAAACAGGTATTAAATGACTTTTACTTGTGCTGGCTGGTTAAAGACACAAACTGCATCCTGCCCTATCTAGTGTCACATAATTGGATAAGGGAACAGGTGATAAATAGAGAAATTTGGCTGAATGTGGATTTTCTGCCACTGGTGCTTTTTCACTAGAATCTCTTCCCTTCCTGAGCTGCCAGAAGCAGCAGGACTTGGTACAAAAGCTGCTGTAGGCTAGAAAACAGATGTGGTTTGTGCTTAAAATACTGCAAATCACCCTTGTGTTCTGTGGATTTAAAAAAATGCTATCCAGGTATAAACCCTTGTGTAGCACTCTTGTAGTGCACTCTGTATCCCATGAGCAGTACAAACAATCTTTAGAATAGCTCTGGACCATAACCAGACAAATCATACCTTTTCCTGGGTGAAAAACCAGACAAGTGGATGAAGTCACTTCTCCAGAGCTGCTCAGGATGCCTTTCTGACCAGTGTCTGTAGGTAATGAATGGGAATAAGTCAGTGACTTAACAGGATATTTGAGTGGCATATATTTTTGTCCCTCTACCTAGATTTTAAAGCCATGCTAGTCCGAAGGGAAATTAGTCCTATTGATGGGAAAAATCTGGTATAACATTAGCTTTCCTCTCCACTTAGCTTCCTCCATCCTTTTTAAGACTTTAGAGACATCCCTTTGTGTTTTTTTTTTAGTGGAAAAGAGTTACCAGAGTATGTGACAGCTCAGAAAACAGCACTTCTTAGCATTCTTGAAAGAAGATGTAGTTTATACTCTCCTCTCTGCTCCAACACAGGCAGCAGAGTCAAGCTCAAGTCCATGGCAGTTTAACCAAGCACAGCCTGCAGGAGGAGGAGCTGTGATGCTCTAAGGGCACTTGGGGAGCTGCTCTCCACTGGGTTCCAATGGATGTTGCAGCTTGGTGGAATTGTGCTGCCAGTCTTGCTGCTGGCCTGGGGGCTCTCTGAGGCACTGGCCCAGGCTGCCCAGGGGGTGCTGGAGTCTCCATCCCTGGGTGGTGGTTGGACTTGATGATTTTAGTGGTCTTTTCCAACCTTAATGATTCTGATTCTATGCCCTTGTCTCATGCTACACAGGGAATTGGTGTTTAAAAAAATGACACTTGGTATTTGAAAGTCTGATGAACATTAATTGTTATAGTTCTGTTTGGAAAATACCTTCTAAAAATGTTATCCCTGTGTCTGGCTGACTGCAGGTGCTCTCATAGCTTACATTTAGGAATTGCTGACTGGGTCATAAATAATGCCATGAAATATGGAGAGGATAACGAGACAAAATCCTCAGTTACTGAGGGCAGTTGAAATAAACTCCTGAGGCATGAGATCCTTTTCTTGGGCCATTTATAATTTAGGACTCTCTCAGATCAGTGCTTTGTATCAGGCAGGGGTTGAGGAGGCGAGCTGGGGAGGACAGGCAGGGTAAGGAGGAGGTACTTAAGATCCCTTTTGTGGCTCCACTCCTGAGTTGCTGTACATCCCAGGTTTCCAGAGGGTTTGTGTTGGCAGCGTTTGGGTTCACAGTGCCATGGGAAGCCTGTGTGTTCCTTGGCTTTGTCTCATGTAGGTTTTCTATTCATGCCTTAGGATGAAGGGATCTGTCTCCAGGGCTGTGTTACGATGTGGAGGGTCTCACTTGTTTGAGTGTTAGGTGGAAGCTTGCCAGCCACTTCAAAGGTATCTTTGCTGATAAGAGGAGCTGCCAGAGCCAGCAGTGAAGTGGTGCTGGATGTACACTGTGTGTCAGCCCCGTTTCTTCCTGCCTCTCAGATTTTTTTTGCTTCCTCAGTTAGCTCTCCATGCATAACCTTTACGTGGCTGGGCTGCTTGCACCAAAATTGGTTCTCTGTCTTTCTGGAGACTTGCAGCCTGAGGTGTAGGGGTTCTTGGAACACTGTGTGCTTTCCGTGCCCTTTGGTTTGGTTTCTCTGCAGGAAGCACTTTCACATTGCAGCAGAAGATGTTGTCCATAAGGGGCTTGCTGCCATAGCAGCTGTGCAGTGAGTCCTGGTGGGCTTGGTGGGGGTCTGGTGTTTGCCTTCAGCAGCCCCAGGGTTCTGTCAGTGCAATTCTCAGCTGCTGCTGCAGGAGAAAAGGAAGATAAATGGTGAAATAAATAATTGTCCTCTCGAGGAAATAAAACTGCAGGGCAACTGGTGGGATTGTCCTAATAACAGATTGTTACACCTTGGGAAGGAGGTAATATTTTCTTATTTGTCCAACATCTAATGATTTATCCCTGGGCTTCGTAGCCCTGGGTTGAGGTTTAAAGCTCGTGTGCCACCCAGTGTTGCTATTCTGGTCCCCTCTCCCTCTCCTGGAAGACCATCCTGCTTTGATGTCAGTGCCTGTGCTCATGCATGCTCCTTTTCATTCCTCCATCTGTTTGTGTGGAGAGTGTTCCTTTGATTTTTTTTTTTCCCCTGCTTATCCTCCTTCAGCAGAGCCCTTTTATTTATGTGTTTGTATTTTTAGGTACTCAAAATATTCTTCCATTTGAGCTGACCTGTGTTTAGATTTCCTCTTTTCTCCCTGTTCTCTGTCTCCCCCATCACCCTGTCATTTCAGCCTGGCCCTTGGTTTCTCTGTGTGGTGCAGCCTTTCTGTTTCTCACATGGTTAGCAGCTTTTCTTGCCTGTGGACATTTCTTTTTAGTGGGATCCCTTGCTATTATTTATACATGTAACCCTTTTGAGAAGCAATCTCTTCAGTTTGATATCTTGAATCACTCTCTGTTGTCTCTGAGATTTCCCTAGAAGCAGACTGACAGTCTTCTTCAAATTGAAGGAGAAACAGTAATATCTGCTTGGAAGAATGGACTGTGGAATACTCAGTCACTTTGAGTAGGCTGAAAAAAATGTGGTTTTTTTTTCAATTTGTCATATTTTTTTGCATAACGAGATTGTGAAGTAATTGGAAAGTAATTAATAGCTGGAAGGGCAGATTTATTCTGTGTTCCTGTGTCTGTGAGGGGCCTCAGGACAGGCTGTGGCTCTTGGTCGGCTGCTTTCTAGAGCTGTGCCTCTAACAGAGCCAGGTACCTTCACAGCATCTGCCTTGCTGCTGCCTCAGCCTTCCATGGGTCTTGGTCCTGCTGTGTTTTAAATGTAGAGCTTGTGCTCTTTTTCTAACTCAGGGCTCCTTAGTGCTAACTGGGAGGCTCTCTGGAGATGCTCTGGGCTCTACCCCTGCCCTGCTCTGCATCTCTTCCAGGTGGACATGTCCTCTTGGTGTGGAGCAGTGGGCACAGGGAGGGGTGGTGGCCCTACAAATTGTGCTTTGAGAGCACAGCATTCCTTTACACCACTCTACCAGTTCAGTTATGGGATTTATGGGGAGAAAACCCTGTAAGGGATAAGAAAACAAAACTGAGGATTTGAAATTTGCTTCTTGTTTAATGCCTTTGATTGTGGGTGAAAAAAAACAGTTTATGGACTAGCACCCTGCACAGTGTTTGATGTGAAATGAAAAATCCACAATGAGTTAGCTAAAAGCCTTGCAGTAATCAAGGAAGAAGCATTATTAATTCTCTTAAGGGGTCTGTGCTTACGATGACCTACTTTACAGCTGCAGTGTCTCATTGCTGCATTGGGACCAGACTATGAAATGTCTTAAAATACACCACGCATGGAAGAGCCACTCAGATGAAAGAAATGCACTGGGCAACATGCTGTGTATTTGGGAAAATATTTCTCCATAGCAGTGTAAACATGTAAATATCCAAATGCCATGAGCAAAGCTGTTGGTGAGGTGTGGAGATGGTTAGTGTGGGCTATGGCCCTGTGCTCATGCTTGCATCTGCACCCACAGCATCCTCCTGTGCCTTAGGAGTACAGTAATATGTAATATTACTATAGTAATGTTCAGTTCTTTCTGTTTTTGCAAAAGTTAAAGGACTCAGGGGTCTGTTGTGAAGTGATACTTTTTGATTCCTCATTGAGGAAATGAAATGTGGTTTTCCTACCTGCTTATTTTTAGCTGGAGTGGGACAGGCAAAGGGAGAGGGAGGGAAGTACGTCTCTTATCTCAGGTAGCAGGAAATAAATCTGCTTCTGAGAGGTGGATCTGGTTCCCCCAGATCCTCCAGCTGTAACTGGAGTGGCTGGTTCCTGTTAGGCTGCTCAGGCTTTGTACCCACTGAGATGCAGCGATGGGATCGGAGCCTATTGCCCAGGGTGATGTGCTGGATACCAAAGGCTGCAGTGGGAGTAATTTCACTGCTTATGTTACAGCCTAAAAGCATCACTTCTGTGTCTAGATTGGACAAGGAATACACTGCATTTGGCTCTGTTTAATGTTTGAAAGTAGTTTGTTGTTATTACATGTTTCTAATTTCCTGAATGCTGACGTTGTCTTTCACTACACCAAAATATTCTCATCTTTGTTTGCTGAAGTGTGAATCCAGGTCAGCCAGGAGGAAGGTAGCAGCACTTTTACTCTCCAGGTCATTCATCTGACTGATCCTTCCAGTCGTTTTTTTTCCTAGAGAAACATCCCAGCAGTTGGCAAAAGGGCATTGAAGGAAGTGGGGAGCACAAAGCTGTCATGCAGAGCATTAGAACTGGGAGCAGAATGGCAGAACATTCATTCCAATATTTTACAGGACTCCAGCACTTGCTGGTAGGTCTCGTCACCTTTTGAAGCCCTTTTCACGTGTGGCTCATTCAATGAGGGCAAATGTAGCTGGCTTCACAACAAGAATGAAAGCTCTCAGCCATAAAATTGCTTGGTTTGTTGGGATTGAGTGCCTGAAGGCCAAGATTCAATAGGATCAGCACAGGATTCTGAGAAGAAAAAAGGAAAAAAAAGGGGGTGGAGGTTGTTGAGAAGCAATTCTTTCAGCCCAGAGCATGGGAGGCAATGGTGTGACGTGGTTTCTTGTAGGAATGGCTTTTCAGAGTACAGTCTTCTGCTGTAATAAGGAAAATTCCTTATTACTGACATAGTGGTGAAACAAATCACTAGTGAAATGGTGGAGAAAACTGGATAATGCAACTGCAATTTAAATATGACTGAGTGATGCATAATGGATCATTAAACTGAAAACTGATGATCTCTCACCCAAAATATGCGTGTGTGTTCTGTGACATAGGTTTTGTTTTCCTAGCTTTTCTTTAAATTCTGGAGAATCTGAGGTTTGAGAAGAGGTCTCTACAGAACTGCTGCTCCTGTAGGGCTGTGTGATAATGGCCAAGCACTTTGTCCAAAGAAGTTGTGGGAGAAACTTGCCTAAAACTTGCAGAGGGTTCAGGTAGGTTACAGGTGTCACTGAGAGTGCAGCCTGTGAAAAATGGGGGGATTTGTGATAGCTGGGTTGGACTTATAGTGGTGATGCTGGAGTTGTAAGCAGTGAAGTTAGTTGATTATTTGGATGAAAACGTGAAGGTGATCAATCATATTTGCTACTGCATGTGAATGGATTAAAGGGTGTTAGAAAAAGAAAAAGAAACAAACCAAACATCATCAAGAATCTCCCTATAAAGAATTATAAACTTTACTAGCAAATTCTGCTGGATTGCTCTGTGTATGATCTTGGAATATTCTACCTGGCAATCATTGTCTTTAACAAACTTCATAAGATTTTACTAATGCATGATAAATACACTGTGTCACTGGGAGTGCAGCCTGTGAAAAATGGGGGGGATTTGTGATAGCTGGATTGGACTGATAGTGGTGATGCTGGAGTTGTATGCAGTGAAGGTAGTTGATTATTTGGATGAAAACATGAAGGTGATAAGTCATATTTGCTACTGCATGTGAATGGATTAAAGAGTGTTAGAAAAAGAAAAAGAAACAAACCAAACATCATCAAGAATCCACCTATAAAGAATTCTAAACTGTAATTAGCAAATTCTGCTGGATTGCTCTGTGTATGATCTTGGAATATTCTACCTGGCAATCATTGTCTTTAACAAACTTCATAAGATTTTACTAATGCATGATAAATACACTGTATGATAACCTTGATTTAGACAGGAATAAAAAGGATCTTGCACTCCTACCAGCGTCCTCACTGGTCTCAGCATGAGCTCCATCCACTTGCCTCCCAGCTCCCACTGTTGGTTCAGAAAACATAAAACATCTAATGGTTGTTTTCCACCTAGGTGTATTTAATTATTCCTTTTTCAAAGGTGTAGACAAATGGGCTTATTAGGGAGCACTTAGAATCAGCAGATTTGGGTTCCATTCCAGCCCTGTCACTGGCTGACATAATTTTAGGCAACGTATTAGATAAAATCTCTTATCTCAATGTGTTATGCACTCACCCACCAACGTTTTTGGAGTGCTTCCTTGCTGCTGTTGAGTTTATACCAAAAGCATCTCGTGAACTTCACGGTATGTTTGTTTTGAAGCTGTACCATCTTCCTATCAGATTTGGAACCACGTTAGCTGAGGCTCGAGATCCGGGGCAGAAAATGTTGACAGCATTCCGTAGCTCTCATATTTATTATCCCCCCCCAAATATTTTGAAGCTGAAGTCGTTAATGTTTGGTGGAATGCGGAACAGCCGAGCCAGTGCTGCAGTAGATCCCAAAAACATCTTGATTGAATTAGAGGGGAGGTGGAGGGGAGGAGGGCTGGAACAAAGAGGCCGTTGAGGAGCTGGCACGGTGCGCTGGGAATTTATGTTCCAGCGAGGGGTGGCAGCAACCTACAGCTCTGCACATGGGGCATGTACACCCTGGTGTAACAAAGGAGTATGTGTGCACGTGTGAGCGTGTGTGTGTGTGCGTGTGCACGCTCGCTTAGGGCACCTTCCTTTGCTTTCCTCTTTGGGGCTGAAAAAGCAGCTGGAGAAAGCTTGGAGAAAAATCCTGAGGTTGCAAGTCAGCACTCCTGGGCAACAGCCACTGTTGTCACCGTGCTGGAATGACTTTCTCCTTCTCTTGGGTGCTTGTGGATAATTTTCCTGATTTGCCCCAAAAAGGAAGCGTGTGTTTGTGGCTGGGCAGCACAGGGAGGTGGGGTGGGCACCCTGCTCTCCCCCTGCCCCTTGCTCCAGGCTGTGCCATCCTCCAGGAGCATTAATGATCCACATCAAACCAGATAATCTCCCAGATCAAGAGGACAAGTGCTTAGCCCTGATGGGATAAGAAGGAGACATCCCATCCCTGGGTGCACACACAGTTTATTAGTGGAGCCAATTAGATGAGATTTTGTGGCACAAACCCCTCCTAAGGCTTTTTGAGGGATGTCCAGAGAGACTCTAGCTGCAGGTACAGTACTAGATAGTAATAACATTTATGTTATTTTACTGATTGATTTTTCCTGGAAGACTGTTTACAAAATGAATAAATAATACTCAACTCTTTCTGCCTTTGAAAACCACAATACAGCATTTGCTGTTGAGATAGGAATTGATGCCTGGTGACATTTGCAGCTGCAGAGACTGTTGTTGCTTTCCCTTGGCACGCATTTTACTCGTCATTCTGTGCCACGTTCTAGCATGATGTTGAAATCTCCTGTGCCTGCATGGCAGTGGTTAAGATCAGCAGCCTTTAATCTGGATGCACTTCGAACTCCACAGGACCTCAGAGGAGTTCTCTGGGCACTGGGTCCACCACCCTCTACAGCACTTGAGCAACAACTTTTTTGCTAATGTCTAAGGCCTTTTCTTTTGACTGCACCTAGCTAACTGCTTCCTCCAATGTATTTTCATTTATCAGGGTCAGCTAGCTCAGCTTTTTTTCTCCTAAATTTGTCTTTTTTTGGTGGAATCAGTACAGGGAGCAGCATTAAATTAACAGTGTTCATTGCATAGCTCCTGTTTTCATGACACCTGTGATCTGTCTTACCTTCATCTTAATGTAAGGTTTTTCCAGTCCAGCAATCTGGCAGCTTCTTTCTCGAGAGCTCATTTGGAAGCACAAAGAGTTTTGTGTTTTGACAATTTGGCATTTGCACTTCTTCTTTTCTTCTTCAACCTGCATTTGCATTAAAATATTCATTTTAATCTATTTCGCATAATTGATGCTTCAGCAGTTTGTACAGTGAATGAGCAATTTTATGCCAGAAATAAGCAAATGGGTTGAAAAGAGATGGGTGAAAGGCAGATGATTGGTCCAGTCCAGGCAGTTTAACCAGCACAGTGAAGCGTGCTGCTGAAAAGCTCCTTCTGTGTGAAAAGTTCAGTGCTCAGGGCGTTTAGAACAGCCCCAGCCAGTCACCTTCATTAATCATCTCCAACGCTGAGAAAAAGGCAGTGATGAAATCTTTGCGACCCAGATCACTGCAGTGATGAGCAGCAGCTTCAGCTTATTTAGGCTGCTTTCAGAGGTGGAGAAACTGTAGGTCTTGGTTCTGCAAACTCTTGGAAATGGGCAGTCACCCACTTTTTTCTTTGAGTGAAAGACTTCTCAGAAAAGCAGGATGCTCCCTGTTGTCAGTTTTGGGGTCAGACACTTCTTTTTCCAGTGGGGAAGCAGGTTTAGGAATGTGGGTCTGCAATGTATGAAGATACAAAGGACCTGGCTGTGGATGCTTCTGCTCCTGTGTCCCATTTCACTGCTGAGCTGGTCAGAGTGCATCACAACAGACATAAAGAAGCAAAAAGAAAACATCTGTCCTCTCAGAAACAGTAAATTCTGAGCACTGCTGAGCTGGATGGTATTCAAAAAGGGATAATTTAAAATTAAATTATATAATCTTCCTCTTTTTGCTGTTCAATTTATCATTAGGTTGTTTTTTTTTCTTCTTGTGGCTTAGTAGTATCTTGACTTTTTAGGCAGAAATGCTGGTTTCAGTGTGAGTTTGTCAGCATTATCTCTCTACCCTTTTCCTGTCCTGAATTTTGGAGGCATAAATAATCTTGACACTATAAAATTTGTTTAAGCCAGTAGACACTATATACTTCTAACATAGCAGAGCATGCAGGTTTGAGCAGAGAAACCCTGCCTTGGTAAGGAGGGAATGAGTAAAATCTATAAACTGAATAAATTTATTCTGTTACATGCAGCAGTAGATGCATTTGCACTTCCTAATTAGTGGGAAGAGATGGGGAAAACGTAGTTATTAGATTATGAGTGTTTAAGCCTGTTTTGTGATGAATAGAAATGTGAGTGTAGAGAGACAAGGCATCTGCTCTCCTCTTCAGCTTCTCCAGTTACTGACCTGGATGCCTTTTATTAACAAAACCTCAGAAAGAGTGGAATTTTCTGTGCTTTATCTCTTTCCTGCACCTCGGGATGATTAGAGCTATGAAATTACAGACAGGGGCTTGAAAATTGCAGAGATGATACTGTGAGGGCTAAGGCTGCATTTTGGAGATTTCTGTCATTAAATACTAGTGACCTTGGGGGTGTTTTTTTCCAGTTAAACACGTTACAGGTGCCAAGCTGTTGAAGCTGGCAGCTCCCCAATTTTGGTACCCAGCTTACAAGGTTGACTCAAGTGCCTCTTCCTGCTGTGGTGGGCTGAACCATGCTTAATGTAAGAAATAATTGCCTGGTATCCTTAAATCTGGGGTTGTTTCTTTTTTTATTGGCATGAGTTTCCCTTTCAGTTGTGTTTTTATCCAAATATATGGCTTTATAAACAGCTGATGATTGATCTCTCCTGTTTTCCCCTCCTCTTCCTTTTTTCTCACCTTAAAGGGTGCATTGTAGAATGCTCTGAACCCAACAGCTCTGCAGTTTTGGGATAATCTCATCTGCTTGCTTCGAGGCCAGGATGATAGCTGGCTCCCATCATGAATACAGATTTCCCTGGATGATTGGGTGTTATAATGTGCACCACAGAACAGGGCTGAATCAGCAAGTTAAAATCACTCAGCAGCCTGTTCAGGTGGAGAGTTGGGACATCACTTCTCAGAGCCTTCAACAGCAAAGGAGGGAAATGTCTCTTTGGGTCTAACTGTAACTTTATTGGCTTTAATCTCTCTGTAGTAACTTGAGGCTGAAAGGTGTAAATTGTATTACAAATGCAGAGATTTTTCTTCATCATTTCTACTCCTGCAGCAGTAAAAGGTTTGTGGAGGTCTGTGTGCATGGCAGCACTACGGCGAGGCTGGAGCATGGGGCTGCACCTTCCCTTTGCTTTGCACCAGCTCAGGGTGCTTTTTGATGTGTCTGAATTCCTCAGCTTTCCTCTTGGAAGCTCTTCAGGATGCGAGCAGTGACAGTCTTAGCATGAAATCCTGTCTGTAATGAAGGGAAGATTAATAGTACAGTTGAGCTCATTAAGGAGGTCGCTTCGCCCTGCTTTGCATACGAGCTCCCCTGCATGCACAAAAGCCTCTTCAAAGAGGGCTCTGCATCCAGAGGTGCCATCCGTCAGGATTTGTGGATGAGCATCTTTGGACATTCCAATGGGATTTATTAGAAAACCAGAAGCTGATCTGTTCCTGCATCAGCTACAGCCAGACATGTGCCAGCACCAACTCATCGTGCAGTAGTTGAGGCCAGTTGTGATGTAGAAGTGCTGGCTGCTTGTCACCTAGCAGGGAGGTTAGATAAGGAAATATAGATATTTTTAAAATCAGGACACTTGGCTGCAGGCTGCTTCAGGTGTCAGCTGGTTTTGACAACCAGTTGTCTCTATTTGCACCTCGTGTTTTGGTTTTCATTCTGCTGTTCTGGTGAAGGGAACAACTTCATGAGTCATATAGCCTTAGGTTTAACTAGGCAGCTCACTAATGTCCCCCAGGACAGAGCAATTTGTGTTGATATGGATAAATTATATTGTGGTCCTTGTAGTTAAATGGGGGAAAAAAAAAAGAAGGCAATTGCTTTGTCTGTGGAGGTAAATCCCACGTAGATTTAAAATTGGGATGGCAATGGGAATGTATGTGTGTAAAACCCTGTCAGAGTGAATTTTCTTGGTTTTTAAATGTTGGTGTGGGGGTTCTTTTTGTAGCCCTGGTGATGAAATATGGAAGTGAAGGAACATTTACCAGAGGAAGGTAGAGAGTGTAGCAGGCTGTGGTGGGATTTGTGGAAGAAGAGATACACTGTTGGTGGATCTCATTGGAAGCTCAAAGCAGAGATTGTGTATCTGAAACCACTTTTTTTGTTATTTTATCTTGGAGTGGGTTTATCATGCAAAATTAGAAAAATAAGTACAGTGCTACTGTGTCTAATAAGGGAATATCATTCCTGTTGGTTTTCTTACCCTGCATTTCTTCAACTTCCATACCAAGCTGTCCTATAGTCACAGTCGTTTGATGCTGCTAAAATGGGCAAATCTACATGTTTCCAGGAAAACCCCACGTTCTTCAGAACTCTCCACACTATCAGGCTTTTCTGCCTTCTGTTTTATGAACACTCTTTGTGCATTTGGGCCACAAGTGGCTCAGGGCTGGGTGGTTGTTGGGTTTGTGAGCACAAATAGCAGTGCTGAGTGGAGCTGGAGTGAGGGGTGGCTGCCGAGCGTGCTCGCTTCCTCCACCACCTCACCCTCTTCCCCAATTAACTTTCATTTCTCTGTTCTCTTGCAGAGCAAGGAAGTGGGATTGCAGCTCCAGGAAGACTTGATGAAGGTCTTGAATGAACTCTACACGGTAAATCAAACTGAGTTCTTGGCATCTTTTCAGGCAGAAGGAAGAAGCGTTTGACTTCTCCCAGCCTGCTGTTAGAGCAGAGGCTGAGCACCAAGGCTGATAAATGTCTGCAGCCTTTGCAGTTTGGGGCAGCTTGTGTTCACCAGTCTATAGAGCACCATAAATCTCACTTCTTCACTCTATCCTTATGTTGTTTCAGCTCTGAAAGCATTGGCTCCACTGCTCAAAGACCTCGCTTCAATGCACACCTGCTGCTAGCTGCAGTGTTGGGTTTGAGAAGAGTCAGAGATGTTAGAATTCTTTCCAAACAAGCTAAAAATCTTCAGTCTGTGGGTTTGTGTGGTCCGAGCATGCAAAAGGCAGTGTAGAGCTTCAGTGAGGTGACCTGCTGTCTGTTTATTTGTTCCTCTACTCTGGCAGCAAAGCAGCTCCCCTTAGAGTAATAGTTTTCCATCTGTGCCTCTCGCTTCCCAGTCTATCCACTGGAGACACCAGGCAGGGGCACTGCCTCAGCAAGGAGAGGGAATGCATCCCTCAGAGTTCCTATGCTGCTTGGAGACTTCTCTTCTCACACAGATGAATGGAAAAGCTTGGTGTTTGATTAAATTGTTGCTTTCTGCAGCTGTTCCTGAGCTAGTTCTCTTTAAAAAGCAGAACCTGCACAGGGTTTTGTTGCTCTAAGTGTCTTTTCTTTTGCCCTTCATGATACGTTGGGTCATTACACTGAGGTACATGTTCTGTCCTTCCTGCTTTCAAGAGATGATCCAGGGATGTTTCTCAAGCCATGGCATAGCAGCCTCGTGATGAAATTTGGTATTAATAGCAATGTGAGAGTTTTAGGGGGTTTCCCTGAAATTCCCTGCATCAACAAAATGAATAGAAGGGAATTGTTTCATTAGAGCATTGAAGACAAATATTCAGACTCAGTTTTTAGGAACAAAGGGAGCTCAGGAGTAGGAACAAAACTTTGGAAAGGCAGCAGTGCCTGTCATCAGCACTGCCCACACAAGAAATGGCTTTTTTTGTGGAGGGCTCAATCTGATTTGATTTTGAGTCATGTACTTGGATGGGATCCTGAGGAAGAACATAGACCTGTCTCTAAACACAGACTTTTAGGAACTGAGATTCATTTCTCACCCAAGTTCACGTGGCACTGAAGTTGAAAGGTGGCTGGTTGGTGGAGTTCACATGGATGTACATAATCCCTCCTGCATGGCAGGCTCTGACAGATCACTGAGCCAAATACTCAGTCCTGAGAATTTCAGGACTAGTCCTGAGTCCTAGATAATTTCCCTATCCCCAAAAGGAAGATCTTCCAGAATTCAGCCCTTCATGAACAAAGCATTGTAGGGTATTAACTTTTTAAGTGTTGCTGGTGGGAGCTTGAAGTCTATTTATTCATTCCTTATGCTGTAAAGTTTTAAATTGTCCCTTCACCAGCAAAGTCTTTCCCTTTGCAAAAGACACTTGTGCTGATCACATGAAAAGATGGATTTGCTGGACTCCATTTAGTCACTGGTGGGATTGCTGTTATTGGTATTTTCAGAAATCCTTCCACCTCTTCTGCTGGGTATCCCAAGGATTGGCAGAATCCCTGTTTTCAGGGAAAGAAACCATATCCAAAATGGATATGGATGAAGTCTTTAGTTTCCCTACACAGACAAAACATAGAAATTGTTACAACCTGTCAGCTTTTGTCCTGAATTATGCAATCAGTCCTTGCCTGGGCTGTTGCCCTTGGCTGGCACAGTGACCCCAGCACCAAAGGTGGGGCTGGCAGAGCTCGTGGCTGCCAACGTGGCACCGTCAGCAGGAGAAAATAATTCAAATTGTGATTTTTAATTTTTTTTTTCTCCTGCTTCTCTTGCTTTCTGCCAGTTCCACTTTCAGTGACAGAGGAAAAGAAACCACTTTGCATCTATTATTATAAACGCCTGCTTGATAGTCTAAGGGTGTGCAGGAGCTGGAAGTGTGTGTGTGAATTATTCAGAAAGCCCCTCTTTAATACTGGCTACGTTCATATTCTCTTTCATGTTTAAATACAATGTCTCTTTGTATCTGAGAGCCTTTGCTGATCCCTGTGTAAGCAGAGAGCATGAGTCCTACTTGTGTACAACGCTGTGGTTCAGGCTGAGGTGAAATGGGTGTCCTTGGGTTTCCACCTGAAAGAAATGGGGTGTGGGGGGGTCTTTAATAATGCTGGAATGACACTACTGGGGGTGTCTTCTTGCAACTGTGCAGTTTTGGGGCCTCCTGTCAAAGTGGTGTTGTCAGAATGTTTGCCTTGGTATGTAAATTGAATTTTTCATTTGTAGATAAAAAGCTAGTTTGTATATTATGACCTTTCTTTTGGGCTCTATTTTCTTAACACAGAACTAGACAAGAATATCCTGTGAAATAAATGGAGGGTTTTTTTTGTGACTTGAGGAATATTTATCTCTACTTACTTACAAGGAAATGTGCTATCATAGAAGTTGTCCATGGTTCAGGTCTCCCTGAGCAAAAGAACCACACTTCTATTAATATTTTTCTCATACAGGGTGAGCAGAAGTACTTTTACAGATCAAATTGGATTTAAACAAATCGAGCCAGAGTTGGTTCTGCAGCCATTGTGTTCTGAGTGTTGATTTGCATACAGTTCTTCAAGATTTGTGGTGCTTAAAAGACTCATTCATCCAGATGAAAGACTGATAGGCATCCCTTCTGACACCTTACCTGCTGATGAAGAGCTATCATTTTCCAACATTGGCATATAATTTTCTTTGAATAGTAAGGAGGCTGGATTTAGTCTGTATCTTTTTTGGGGGTTTTCTGACTCTTTTATTGGATTGCACAAGAAGGCACATGCCAAAGTTAAACAAAGAAGCAGCTGCAAAATAATCCACTTTGATTTCAGATTTGTTTGGAGAGCCACACTTTCATTCGTGCATCTTCTGTTGTGCTTTTTTGAGATGTGAAATTTCTCTGAGGATTTTGCTGGTTTAGAGATTTCTAACTGGCAGCTAGCAACCAGATATGAATGGCTGGTCACTCTCCAAATAATTTTGCTTAGTTGGTACAATATTTTTAATTCCATGTAACCATGATGGACAGCTACTGTGAAATAGTTCTCTTGAAGAAACTTAGTTTTGGGGAGTGTACTGGCTAAATAAAAAAGTGTCCCAGCATGTGACTTCTTTCTTAGGAATATTTCCTCCCTCCTAGCCTCTGAGCCTTGCAGGTCCCTGTATTACTGTTCTCCCTTGGACCTGGTCGTTCAGCTAAGGGAAGGAAACACATGTGCATGCCTCGGATGTTGGTTAGATAAACCCATTTCTTCCTCAGCCAATCACCCCCTGGTGCTCTCTGACTCTTGTGTATCGTTGTCTGCAGGTTATGAAGACCTACCATATGTACAACGCAGACAGCATTAGTGCTCAGAGCAAACTGAAAGAGGCTGAGAAGCAGGAAGAAAAGCAGATTGGGAAGTCAGTGAAGCAAGAGGACAAGCAGACACCACGCTCCCCCGACTCAACTTCCAACGTCAAGTTTGAAGAAAAACATGTTCGACGAAGCTCTGTCAAAAAAATAGAGAAAATGAAGGAGAAGGTACTTCCATAGCATTGCTGCTGCTTGTGCAGAGTGCTTGAGGAGGGAGCCTTGGCAGCCCTTCAGCACTGGAGCTACTGAGTTCCCTCCTTGGTTACAGACAAATGCAGCTCGGGGGTTTTGGACCAGTTTTAAACTTTCTGATTTAGGAAAGGCCAACGTTAGCACCTTGTTTTTCAGGACAATCAGATAGGCATCTTAAATAATGCTTAAAACCATCTAAACGTTTAATCTGAATTCTGAGTCTTGATAGAACTGGAATCCAAATGAATACAAAGCTGTGTGAGCAGAGTAAGATTTGCTCAGTATTCTTTGTTGTTCCTAGGAATGCTGCTACTCCTGCTGCACCTCTTCTAAAATATATTCTGCTTTTGGTTCTCTTCCAGCGCCAAGCAAAGTACACAGAAAACAGACTGAAGGCCATTAAAGCAAGGAACGAGTATCTGCTGGCTCTGGAAGCCACCAATGCATCTGTGTTCAAGTATTACATTCATGACCTGTCTGATCTCATTGATGTAAGTGCTGCTGCTCGGGTGCCTGCAGTGACTCTCATTGCCATTAACCCTCCCCTGTGCCTCTCCTTCAGCATCTTAGGTACCAGCACAGCTGGTAACCTCTGGAGTGATGTGCTTGGGTGGGCACCTCAGAGGGTAAGGACAGGCGTGGTAATTGCTCATTAAGCTGTTAAGTGAGCCTTTCTTAGGTGGCTGGCTCAGAGTCTGTTGCACAGATAGAAGCTTGCACAAGAAACCTGGCATTGAAACGTGTCGAGGGAGGAGTTGCTTAGTTAAAATGAAACTCAGCTTCAGCATCACACTGTTGCTTGACATTTTCTATTTACTATTTTAAGCAAACCTGCAAGATTGTAACTCAGAAGCACATACAAAAAAGAGTGTTAACTGTAGAAACAGTATGAGAGTTGGTAAGAGCAATCAAGGACAGAAGCATTTTGTAAAGCTGCTTTTAACTTGTTTTGAAAAATTCCCTATATTTCAGTGTCAGTGCTTTCTCTAGCATATGTCACAAGAGGGGTGAACCTCCCTGCTTTTTAGACCTTCCCTCCACTGACACCCCAACCCAACAGCTCTACAGCAACTTGGTGCATTGCTTCTGTCATTGGGGCTGCAGAGCACTGCCAGGCCAGTTCTGAAAGGTGCCAGAGGGGTGTCAGCAGTGATGGAGGTTCTGCTGCTTGCCACTCCATAGTCTCTCTGTCTACAGAGAGAAATGAGGAAATAAACAGGCTACAGAAACCAGTCCCCCCTTTCCTTAGGGTGCTCCTTGCAGAAACAGGCTGCTGCAGGAGAAGGTGGAGGGAGCTTGATCCCTGACAGGCTTTCTGCTGCAGCTGGATGGTGGCCCTGCTATTTGAGGGGCATCAGTTCTGCTTTCAGTAAAATGCACAACAAAACCCCACAAATCTCTCCTCTCTGAAAATTCATAAAAGCCAGTCAAGAATCCTAAGATTTTTCACAGATACTTAACCACCCACTTCAGCCTGCAGATGTGGAGCCCCTCATGCACGGAGCACGTCGTGTCTGGGTCACTGACTGTTGCTTGATCTTATTCTGCCAGCCAAGGACAGCCTGCTGCTGTCACTATTGGAAACATCCACTGCAAAGCCTGAAGGGATCTTGCTTTGTAGGAGAGAGGGGAGTAATGAACAGAAGTGTCTCTAGACACAGGCAATAAAAAGCACTCTGATCACTATTAATTAGCCCGCTATTATAATACCTAACAGCATATATAATCCATTTATTCAGCTGATCATAAAAATCACATGAAGTGCACTTCTGCTGGGTATTTATTTAAACCTGTCCTTTGGAGGTCAGCGTTGCCAGAGCTGGGGGGTTTTGCAAAATACTGTTATTTCAAAATATCATGTTTTGCAAAATGGCTGTACTGAAAAGGCACATTTCATTTCTACCTGCTGCCTGTTTAGAAGATCTTTTTTTGGTTAACATGTCACTTATCTTATAGTTAAGTTGCAGGGAATATAGATTTACTAATGCCTTTGGTCCTGATGGGTTGAAAATTAATAGTTCTAACCAGTGATGGTTATCTGAAACATCTGACTTGTATAAAAATGTGATTTTTAAGCCAGTTCTTAATTCTTTCCCTTGATCTAATCACTTGACCATGTTGAATTTTGAAATATAGTATAAAAGCAATCTTCAGAGTTACTTACAAGCACATTGTGTTAAGCCAAGCAGCATTAACCTTATCATGTTTACACAACACATTGTTCCCACTCCAAAGCTCACGGAAGGACAGCAGCGAGTTCATTCTTCATTGTGAGCTAAGAGCCATAAATTGTTCCTGACATAGCCCAGTAGTTTTGAATTTCCTGACTTTGGGGAGCGAGGCAGTTCTTTGATGCTAATGAAATATTACAGTAATGGGGGAGTTTGCATTAGCTCATATTCATGAAAGGGTCACTAGGACAGAATTTTAAAGGAGGGTAAAATGGTGTGTGTGTATGTGTGAGTCCTTGAGCTCACTGTGCTCTTCTAGGAATAGCAATACTATTGCTGCTTCCTCCAGGATCTCATCCTTTCCCTGCCAAATGTGAATTGCCTTTTAAAACAGTGGGCTCTTTCTCCTTAAATCTTCCATTTTGGGCCTCTTTGATAACTGCTGACTGGCAAAGGGTTAATCAGCTGTCGTGTTGGGAAGTGAATTTGAATGAGTTATCATTAAATTCTTATAAAAAATTGATTTCCTTGGAGAACGATTCCATCAAACATTTATATAACCCAGAAAAGGGATGGCAAGATGGATACATTTATAAATACAATACACTGGACTTTTGAAAACGTTCAAGTGGGAGAGTGGGCTGAAAAATGTTTTGTGACTGGCTTCAATACCATAAAGGCAAAAAACTTCATTTTAATGTAGCCCTCCTGCTCAGGGAGGTGGAATGTGAAATATTAAGTCCCATTTGCCTTCCCAGTGCCACCAGTGAGCCCCCCTTGTGCAGCAGATCCCTTTTCCTTCTGGAAAGGAGGGCGAGCACAGGGAGGACGAGCTGGTCACCCTGGGGTGGTGTGCAACCATCTGACCCACAGCAGGAGGGGGAAGGAGGGACTGCTCCTGTTCAGTCTGAGCTGATCCTAATCCTGGCTCGACTGTTGGCCCAACGTGGACTCACGTTCCCCAAATAGCTGTGGGAGACAGCCTGGAGCGTGCAGGCAGAAGAGCAGCAGCTCTGAGTGGCTGGTGGTCCAAAGCCGGCTCCACACCTGCACAATTCCCAAAAAAAATTTTTGTTGGTTTTTTTGTGGTTTTGTTTTTTTTTTTTTTTTTTTTTTTCTGGCTAGTTTTTGTTCTTTCTGATTGAATGTAATGTCCTTTAATTCTCTGCATCCAGCCTAACCAGCAACTGCAGCTCTTTTTACAAGGCTCCACACCTGCCACAGCTTGTTGGCACAGGAGCCAGGCATCGTGCAGCACTTGGTGACAGAAATTCCCAGAGAGCAGGGAATGGTCCAGCTCTCTCTTCTCTCTCTTCTCTCTCCCTCCACCCCTCCCTCTCCCCACCCCTCCCTCTTTTTTTGGCGTTTGCACACAATGACAGTGATGAGACCCAAATGATGCACGAGGAGGAGATTTCATGTGAATTTTGCTTACGGAGCAGCACAGCAATCAAGCAGATGGTCTCTCTCTTTTTGGATATTCTCCTAGAGTATGTAATCTTGCTTGTAATTCCAAGAAGGTGGGCTCCCTTCTCTCTCACTTTATTAGAGGTCTGAAAAATTTGGGCTGTTTCTGATCAGCTCATGAAAAGTGCCTTTCTCCCCTCTGAAACATTTCGACTTGGCTGCGCAGCCATGGTGGAGATGAAGCTGCTTGATTGTCTTCCAGTGACATCATCCTGGTGTCAGTAAGAGCCAGGAAATTCTTGACCACGACCAATTTCTGCTTGAAAGTTTTTTTGCTCCTCTGTTTCACCCCAGCAGTGAAGTCATCCTAACTGATCACCGCTTGCTTTTTGGATGTCTGTGTTCTTTGTGCCTGTGATGTGCAGGTCATGTTCTTGCTTCCTGAAGTACACTGAATTAAGCAGTTTTCTATAGCTTGGGTGGAATAATTTAGGTGAAGATTAACCTTTGAAGATGATCCAAATCCTGTATCTTGTTTCTCTGGGTAGTATTTTAGTGCATTTTTTTTTTCTTTCTTTGAATAACTTCAAGGATTTTGGTGTGTTTTCCATAGGAATTTTTTCCATAGGAATTTCCAGGTTTTCCCCTGAAAGTAAGGTTAGAATAAAAAGAAATGCACTGAACATACTCACTTCTAAGTTACTTTTTGGTTTTAGGGTTTTTTTGTTGTATTTTTTTTAACAGCATGAAGTGAGCTCTCTAGTACTTCAAGAGAGCTCCACAGAGTGTTAAGGTAGTTGAAGCTGTCCTTGCCTTGAACACTATTTATAACATGATGTCAGAATTTGTATGGGATTAGAGACTGGGAGTTCTGTTCAGGGCCAACTCTGAGAACCCCTGGTCCAGATGTTTCAGTGATCAATGGGAGAGGTGGGACCTCTCTGGTACCCAGCAGATGGTAAAACACAAACGTTTTCATTCCCATCACAGAATTTCTTTGCTTACCCACATGGAATTGCATGTCTTTTTCCAGCAGTGCTGTGACCTGGGCTACCACGCTAGCCTCAACAGAGCTCTGAGGACGTTCTTGTCTGCTGAGCTGAACCTGGAGCAGTCGAAGCACGAGGGGCTGGATGCCATCGAGAACGCCGTCGAGAACCTGGACGCCAACAGCGACAAGCAGCGCCTGATGGAGATGTACAACAACGTCTTCTGCCCCCCCATGAAGTTCGAGTTTCAGCCTCATATGGGTGACATGGTCAGTTTGTGGTCCTCCTCCACCTCCAGCTCTGTGAACACTCGCAGCTCTGCCTGTTTTCTTCCTTTGTCCCACTGCAAAGCCACTTGTTTGGGTGGTTTATCACAGACGTTAAGCTAAAGCATCCCCATTTTTTGGGAGGTAGAGAGGAGCCTTAGAAGAGAGAGATGATGGGAAGATTAAGCAGAGGCTTGTGGTACAGATGTCTGAATACAGCTGACTCACTTTTTGACTATCTGAAGATGAAAATGCTTAATTAGGTATCATACTGAATGTAGATAAGTGTTTTAACCTCTCGCTCACACAACTGGACCCCTGCGCCCTGAAACAGACTCTGGAGTTAGAGATTTGGAGGGGTGACAAGATAAGAAACTTAAATGCTGTCTTTTGAGGCATTTCCCTGTGTGATTTAGAGCAGAAATGCTTGATAGTGGTGTTTTACACATCCTCATGGTAGAGACGAGGCCATCAGAGGACTTTCATTTTTGGCAATGAAAATCTCTCTTTATAGGCTTATCAAGATGTGGTTACTCATCTGGGAACTGCTTAAAGTCACACAAGCTGAAACCAGTTCTAAATGGGAACACATGTACAATGTAATAATTTAGGTCAGTTGGTTGGATTTCTAGATTATCCTGCTGAACACTGAGAAAACATTGGAAGGATGGGTCCAGTGGTTCCTTGCAGCCAGCCTCTTCTTTTGGTCAAAGAATTACAGTCACTGTTTAAGGCTCCTCTTTGTCTCTTCCCTCTTCAGTGAAACCCTCAGACTGCAAATGACCTTTCTGGGTTTTTCTGTGCTTTTGCAACATCCTGTAAGATCGTGGGAAGGAAAAGAATCACCTGCAGACTGCCATTCAGCTAACAGCTCACATTGGCTGAATCACTTATCTTGGTTCTTCTCAAGGCTAAATGTGTGTTTCTAAATGCAGTCTGGTGGTTTTGTTCCAGTGGTCCTGCATGGACCAGATTGAATACATGATGGTGTATGTGCATTTGTGTGCTAAAACTCCAATTCCAGTTTTTGTCTTTAAAAAATAAGCTTTATGCAACAAGGTCAACGTTTTCCTCTTTTTTTAAAAAAAAACAAAACAGCAACAAAAAAAACCCTCAGAGTATGAGGCAGCTTTTCCTTTTAAATAAGACTAAGTATTACAGGGCAGCTCACTGTTCTGGCATGTTTGACAGCTCTCTAACCTGTTCCTTTTTTATTTTGACAGCCCTGAATTCATGAAATCCTGAACTGTACCTGTTGTTCAGCCGAGCGAGCTCAGCCACTCGTAGCCCTGCCCCAGGGTGCCTGGCTCATGCATTGAACCAAATTCTTCTTGATGCCTGGCATGATTTAGCTTAATGTCTGTGATAAAGCACCTCCAAGACTTTCAAAACACGTGATGAGATTACATTACTGAAAGTAGCTATTTTTTTTTTTTCCAGTCCTTTCATGCTCATGTTCTTTGTCTTGCTCACTTTTCAACAGTCAGGAAGGGAGCTGCAGTTTGACAGAACATGGACTTTTCCCACTGGCTGAGATACAGGGCTACAAAATTTTTAAATGGAATTTAATTTTTACTTTGGAAGATGCAATTCCTTCAATTATTGTAAGGACACAACGTTCTCGATGATGTGACTGATTGTTTTTTCCCTTGCCCTCTAACAGCAGTGCTGTTTCTCTTCCAGGAGTCTCAGCTATGTGCCCAGCAACCAGTCCAGAGTGAGTTGGTGCAGAGGTGCCAGCAGCTGCAGTCACGGTTATCTACACTGAAGATTGAAAACGAGGAGGTGAGGGGACCAGCCAACATCAACCACCCTCTTACCCCTTCCAGTGGGGAGTGGGGACTAGTTAAGCAAGAATCTAGTTGCTGTGATCCTCTTCTATGTAAAGTTCTTGTAGTAAGACTTCTAAGTAAGAAAGACTTGAAGTAAAATTCAAGAATAAGGCAGCTGGGGCTGGCAGTACATTAGTGAACTCAAGTGAGAGTCAAGTGTGGAGAGGATCCTTTAAAACACCTCCACGTGTCTCTTTTCCCATCCTTAAGTCCACAGCACTGGCTGTGTTGTGAAAGTTGTATTTGCATAGCTAAGAGAAAAAGAGGAATTTAATGTTTTGAGGTGAAGACTGAATTTGCATGAAAGAGCTAATTTTTGTTTAATTGGTCATCTAAGATGAGAAGACTAGATCAATGGCATTTGTCTGGGAACAGGTCAGAATGCCTAATCTGCACCTCTGTGTTCAAGAACTTTTAATCCTCCTTGGGCAGAATTTGCAACTCCTTTATGTCCAGGAAGTTGATTCTGGGCTTCAGTAAAAATTCACTGTGCCTGCAAAGTCCTGTTTTTAACATCTAAGCTTTGATGCCCAGTAGATGCAGTTAGAGAAGATGATTATAAGCTCTGTGTTCCAGCACTCTTTGCTTTGAGGTTAATCTTCCTTGCATCTCATCCCAGCCTGTAAGGTTAGAGTTGTTCTCCGGCTCCTGACAGGTTCTGTGTGCTGACAACCCTTTGTTTAGACAGACTGTGCCATTAATGAGCAAAACTTGCACCTTATTTCTGGCATGCAGGATGTGAAACCAGTAATATCTGTTTAGTAGGAAAACGCCCCAGGGTTCTTACCACCTCTGTTACTTGCAATGTGCTATCATCATTTTTAAGTCCTCTGATTCTTGCTGGACAGGTTAAGAAGACTATGGAAGCCACACTCCAGACAATCCAGGACATAGTCACGATAGAGGACTTTGATGTCTCTGACTGCTTCCAGTACAGCAACTCGATGGAGTCTGTGAAATCCACGGTCTCAGAAACGTTCATGAGCAAACCCAGCATTGCCAAGCGACGGGCCAACCAGCAGGAGACAGAGCAGTTCTACTTCACAGTAAGGAGTTAATTTTCAGCATGGGCACGTAGAATATGTTTAGAGTTATACTCACAAGAGAGTGCAAAATGATGCTATCATCTTCCAAAAATGCTTCTCTGATGGATTTTGGACGAGCAGAGGAAACGTAGTAGGTTTTAAAAACAGGTGCTTTGATTTCTCTACAAATATATTTGGATACCTTTGTTGAGGCAAACTGTCTGTGGATAAATGGTGTGAAATTTGATTTCTTCTGCATCTAAAACGGAATTGTCTGAGAATGAACTTAATAGCCTGTAAATATCAGTTTTCAAAACTAACACAAGCTGAAAGAATGTTTAGCTCTTTCATTTTTTTGTTATCATCTTACAGTTTCAGCTCACATAAGCTTTTAATCGAGTCGATATGTTTTTACAAGATGCTAAGAGCTTTTTATATTGAATTTCGTACCAGACTATATGCTTTTGCCTAAATTAGATTTATGTTAAACTATTGAATTCACTTCCATTTTAAAAATAGTTCAAAACAGCAGATGAAAATGGTACCTCTTACCCTGGTTACTTTGTCATTCCTTTGGGTATTTGTTGCTATGCTTAATGCCCTTTGCACTGCTCTTACAAGAATGGTTTTGCTTGTTAAAACTCTGAGGCTTCTGTACAAATGACAGTGCTGGCAGGGTGGCTTCTGTCAGGTCTTGACTTAGAAAAATTGAAAAAACTTTGTAGAATGTGAAACGGGTTATTGAGAAACGCGGGTGGAGAAACTGATTCAATTAAGACGGGATTGATGACCCTGCCCAGGGTTATAAAACTGGAAAAATGATTTTTTTAATTGACTTTGTAAGCATTCCCTCTCTAGAGAGGGACTGTGGTTAAGTTCAAATGGGAGACTGAGCCTGGGACTTCGTTTGGATGTTATGTTTTGTCCCAGCAAACAGAGGTGAAACCTCCCATGTGCTGTGCAACGTGCATAAAATAACTACCAACAGAAGGAAGCTGTTCATGGAGACCCTCTTGAACCTGCCTCATCAGATGCTTGATTGATCTGCTATTGACCAGATTTATAAATGTCCTTTATAAGGATTTCAAGCTTTGAATCTATAAGGAGCAGTTTTTTCAGTGAATTAAAAAATGCTCAGAGGAGTGTTGATGAGCTTGAGGGCAGAGCTGGGCAGTAGGGACCAGACATTCTTTGTGTAGAGAGTTAAAACCAAAGTGTGGTGCAGGACAGAGATTTAAATCTCTCGTACCTTCTGGTGTGCTAAATGCAGAGGGATTTGAACTGAAAGGAGAACGCTGATTTGAAAGAATATTCCATGTTGCTATGTAAATGAAGCTGCAAATTGCATGTACCATCTTGCTAGCTGGACAGAGCTCTTGGGTAAATGTAGTGATGCCACTGTGGGAATTTAATTGAAGGAATATATATGTGTGTGTAGTATCTCTGCTGCCATAAGCTGTATTTCCACTGGAGGCACATCCCTGCACACTGGTGCTGAGATGGCTCTTGTTAGGGCTGTGACAGGAGGTTTCTCTTCAGTATAGGAGCTTAAAATTCCCTGTGTCAGTGAAAAGCCCAGGAATGAGCTTTGCCTTAGCCCTGAGCCAGTGCAGGTGACTCAAGCAGGGAAGCAGCAGTGGCTGCAGGGAGCTGAAATCCAGGGATGTGACCTGGGTGCTGGCTGTGGGTACCAGCCCAGGGAGTACCAGCCCAGTGGGTACCACTCCTGCCTCCCGAGCCAGCAGAACCCAGTGAGCTGAGGAGGATGCCTGACATTGTGCTGCTGGTTGTAATACAGCTGGCACTCCACCCTACCTGAGGGGTGAAAAGGGGAATGAATGGTTTCATTCTTTTCACCTGTAAAACGGGATCATTTTAGTTCTTAGTAGAAATATTTTTTTCCTCTTAAAAAAAAAAAAACAAACCACCCTGGTACAATGCTCATCCTGTGCAGTGCTTTAAAAATTAATGTGGATTTATTATTACCAAACCCTTAAGACACGGGTGAGACTTCTGCAGAGCTGCACTGCTGATCAGTCCTGGGGGACCGTGGTGCTGGTTGTGTCCCTGTGCCCCGAGTGGGTCTGGGGCACCCACACCCTCCATCCAGCACCTGCTGTGAAGCCATTCCTGGGGCAGGGAAGCTGCTGAGCTCCCCAGACTGGGGACAGCTAAGGGATGTGGGACAGTGGAAGAAACTGTATTTCTCTCTAGCCTCCAAAGCACAGTCCCTCCTGTCCCTGGAGGCAGGAAGACACGGTCCCGTTCGCCTCTCGCTTCATCACGTGCCACCTCACGACGGGGCAAACCCTGCAGGGAGCTGGGGCTCAGAGAGGGTCTCCAAGTGGTGTGATGGGGAGGAGAAGGGAGGTGCCAAATTCTCACCGTCTCTGCATTCAGTGATCACCTCTGAAATTTCACAATAACGTGACTTGAGGATGTTTCTGCTGCTTTGTGGCTGACTGTACTTAGTCTGACTCCAGCTGTGCTCTGCCAGCAATGAAATCCTTCAGAGGTCTCCTGTAGTTTGACTTCTTTGGGGTTTTTTTGGGCTGTTTTTATTAAGCCAGAAATCAAATGCTAATGGATCTTTGTCATTCATCGAAAGAAGCCTGAAGCCTTATTTTGAAATGGATTATTTTTTTCATAAGCGTGCTTGAAACAGGCAGAGTACAGAATGTGAGGCATGAGGAAACAGAAAGAAGACATGAAAGACTCTGCTGGATAGGAACCTTCTCTTTTCCTTCTTTAAACCAACCCCTGGTACCCATCTGTGGGCAGGTGATGTTCTCAAAGTGACCACCACAAATGGATCTTCTTGAAGTGCCAGGACTGTCCCTGCTCTGCCCCATGCTGAACCTCAGCTGCCCATGGGCTGAGCTGAAGTTTTTCTGTCTGCCTCAAAGGGCAGCTCAGCTCCCTTCCAAATCAAGTTGATTTGCTGAATTTTAAGCTTCTGATTGAGCTGTTTGGCACTGAGCCTTCTAGCCCTTCTCTCTCTTCACCTGATCATGACTTTGAGACAGGGAGCACCTCCCAGAACCAGATTTATCCTCAAACCTCACTTCAAATTCTCCACTTATTTTTGCAGCTTATACTCTTCATGTTTTCTTCTGTCCAAATTTGATGCAAAAATTCAACTGATGGAGCAAAGTACATAGGGCTTGGAGAGCAGATTCTATGGGGAAATTCCAAAAAATATGGTTAATAATTTTTTTTCCTACAGCAATCACTCTTCTAAAACAACAACAAAAATACTGAAGGAATTTGAAGGAAGGAGGAAGTGCTGAAAGTCTCCAAAGGGACTTAATTCTTGTGACATTTTTCTTCCAGTGTTGTCAATCCTGACAGTTTGCCCTCTACCCTCAGTCCTGCCTCAGTATATATGTAGAGATGTATAGATTGCTTCTTTTGGGGCTTTACATCTTGCACGGAGGCTGCTGTTGTTACAACCTGCATGGGACAACCTAAAATACTGTTTTTCACCTTAAGGATTTCTAGTCTTAATTTGTCACTACTAGATCAGAGCTGGAAGAATGTGCATAAAATTGGGGGAAGCTGAAGACAAGAACTGGAACATTTAGTTACTAAATGAGAACCCTTTCTTTGTGTTCATTTTCCTAGCTGAATTCTGTAAATCTCTCATGATTGTAAAGAGTGGCCTGTGCTATTTGAGGAGTTATGTGCTATTTGTGTATTTTTGAGTGTAAACATGTCCTCATTATAATGTAGACAGCTACTGTACAGCAGAGTATATGTGCTGCAGCATGGCGAAGATAAATAATGCTGTTCTAAACCTCAAGATGAGAGATGAAAGAGCTGTTAAAAAAAAAATAGTATTTGCAGAGCTGTGAAAAACCAGAAAGGAGCAGGGAAAACGCCTGTGTGGCTGTGTAATATTTCTCTGAGGGAACAAATCCAAACTCAAATAATATCTTTATTTGTTTTGTCCCGTGCCCCCCTCTGCAACCCTGTGTATCATCCAGCGTGGAGGCAGACACACTATTCGACAAGTAAAGTGGGGTGAGAGAGGTTAAGTGAGAGAATAAGCACAGTAGCAGCCTTTTAGTTGGTTAAAACAGATTGCTCATTCAGCTGCTCGTGAGGCGTAGGGAAGCATTTCCATTTCCCCCTGCCTGCAGAGGAGGTGCCTGACAGCTTCTCAGATGGCTTCAGAGATGCCAAAACGTTCAGCTGGTCCTGCAGTGGAACAGGAGAAGTGGCACTGCAGATACCTGTGGACCAAGGTTGAGGTTTGCCTGGGAATGTGAAGCAGGAGGGCTTAGTTCATCCTGAGCACCATAAATTTCAGTGTCGTTCAGTACCTCAGAATCCAGTAACCTAAAGATGCAATTGAAGAAATAACTTGTCGACTTCTGATCTTGCTTTTTTCCACCTTCACAGAAAATGAAGGAGTATCTGGAAGGCAGGAACCTAATAACAAAGCTCCAAGCCAAACACGACCTCCTTCAGAAGACCCTGGGAGAAAGTGAGTCTGGGGCCTGCTCCTCATTGCTTATTAGCCAGGCACTTAATTAATTAGTCAGCTGACCGAGCGTGACGGTCCTGGATGACTGATGCAAAGTGGACACACTTCATGTTTTATGAATTTATTTTTCTGATCTGCAGGGTGGCAAAGCCAAATGACCCTCATGGCTGCTTGATGAATGGTGAAGGCAAAATGCTTAATGAGTCGCTAATGGGCAGCACTGATTGGTTAAAATGAAGCATGTACCCACTCGTTCATCCTGCCCCCTCCCCGTGCACACACGATCTGCTTCTCACTTAATGCTCTGTGTGGGGGTAAAACCTTCTGATTTACAGCTCACTGATGAGTTGGGAACTGTTGCCTTGTTAGCCTGGTCAGAAGTTTCATTTGCATGATAGTTTAGGGGCTTCTCACCTCCCTGGGTTCAATCCAGACCAAATTATGTGAGCACAGGCTTTTATTAGGAGAATAATAAACAAATTTCAGAGCATTTAAAATATGTTGCCTATCTAGAGGGCATTAGTCAAGGGGCAGCAGCCAGAACTGAATGTGCATTTGCTATTCGTGTCAGAACAAAGGGAGATTTCTTTCCCTTCATGGTATGGGCAAATCCTGTTGGCCAAACACGCTTAAACTATGCATCCAAGTTTCCATAGAAACCTGTCTGCCTCGTATTTGCAGAGGAGAAGGTTTTAACAGTCTAAATGTCAGGTCAAAACATGGCTCGACTCCTTCCTGGGTTTATGTGCTGGAGCAGGGCTCGTGTTTTGAGACGTAACTTAACTGCACTCCCCACAGTTTATGGTGTGCAAATCTTCTGAATGAAAACTTAAACAGCATGTGGTCTTTGAAGTGCTTTGCTTTCAGTTTAAAAATGCACTATAAAAATCAAATACTTATTGCTGTGGTCATTAAGAGTTTCATCTTTAGCAGACCCAAACAACTAGAAGGTAAGGAAAGGATGTTGCCATCGGTTTGGGCTTTATTGCTTGAAGTTGCTCATCTCTTCAGCTGTCCTGTAGCAAGGGTGGGTGAAGCCAAAAGATCTCTGTCCTTAGGGTATTTTTTTTCTGTCTCTAAATGTCTCCAAATGACACCCATGGTGCCCCTGTGACTAATCACATTCCTGGATCATAGCTGACCTCTGCATACCAAGACCTATTTCCTCTTAACCTGCTTGCCCGTTGAACCCATCTCAAGCTGTGATGGGGGGAAGGAAGAGGAAATGAAATGTGATTTCTGTATTACTATGTAGATTTAAAGGCTGCTTCTGCTTTCTTGTGGTTGCTTTGCAAACCAGAGCTTTCTTAGCCACTCTGTGAAGGGACCCAGTGTGTGTCAGGGTGAGCTCCAGCAGCTTCGTGAAAAAAATCCCTTCTGTCATCTGTGAGACCAAAAGGAGATGAGAAAGGGAGGTACATTTTGTCTCCAAAACCACATTAGCAGGTTAATGGTACAAACTGGGGACCGTGCCTAGACTCATCCATAAAATGTCACTTAATTGGGAAGTGGGCAAATAAAATTCCTTTCACAAGTCCCCCGAGCACGGTTCGAAGCTTTGCTGAAAAACACTGCGTGTCTTCAGGCCCTGGGAAGTGCAGGGGTTGGTTACAATTTGCCCCATCCTCAGGTGACATTTATTAGTCCTCTTGCAAATTGCCTTAATCTAAAGATGACAAGAGGCCCTGGAAAGTGCAGGGGTTGGCTACAATTTCTATTCTTCTTTGCCCCATCCTCAGGTGACATTTATTAGTCCTCTTGCAAATTGCCTTAATCTAAAGATGACAAGTTCCAGTAATAAAAATAGCAGCAAGTCTTCCTATCTACAAGTAATTATGTCCCTGCCTACTGTACACATTTGTCACCCTAATGTAGGAGCCCCTTGATGTTGCCACAGCCATGTAATTTATATATATGAATATTCTATGATGGGAATGGGACAGATGGCTGGAAATTCTGCTTCAGAATAACATTTTCATGTAAATTATGCACTGTTTTGGCTTTACGTGGGGAGAGGAAAGTGGCTATCGAGATGTGTTCAGCTAATTGTCAGCCATCAGCAATTAGACATTTCCCTCCTTCATTCTTCCACCTCCCCAGGAGCAGGAAGATGACTGTAGGGAAGGTGGGTTTTCAATGCCTGTAAATCAGTAGGGTGTCACTGATGATGATGTGTGCCAGGAGAAGGTCTGGCCTCTACAATTCCCAGAGGCACCCACTAGTTTTCTGTCCCTTCCTCGGCGTTGTGCTGTTCCACAGTGACGCCTGCATTAGCTTCCCTGCAAACTCAGTGCAAGTTAATGGAATGGTTTTATAAATGTGTTTGTGGAAAATATCATTAAATGTCTGTCTCCCAAAAATAGCTTCATGCCAGCACATTCAGTCTGTGGGCTAACAAATCTGTGAATGTTTTCAGTCTCACTGAGTGGCTTTATAAAGTACAATCTCTCGCCCCACCAGTGCCCCCGGGGAGGGGGAAGGAGGGGAGAGGTTGACAAGCCCAGTTTTTTTGGCAGCAGAAGTCAACAATTAGAATGCACAGTTTTCAGAAACAATGCTTTCCAAAGAAAGAGTCCTCAGGCAGCCCGAGCCCTTCGCTGCATTCCCTGGCTGGCAGGGGTGGGCTTTGGTGGCCTCCCTGGCAGCGTTCCTGGGGGAGCAGCCACTGTCCTGCTCCCCACAGCCTCCCCCTCCCTCTCCAAGGGTTTCTTTTCTTCCATCTCCTTCCAAAATTGGCTTGAAAAAGCCATTGCAAAGTGTTTTCCCATTCCTCTCTCCTAACACCATATTTCTTTGTCTTCTTCACAGGTCAACGGACCGACTGCTCCCTTGCCAGGTAGGTGTGGCTCAGGGGATCATTTTTTAAGGGGAATCTGATGCAAATCAGTCACTGCCATTCTAGATCAGTCACCAGACTCATTTAGCTAACACATAAGCAAATTTCTGCTAGTTAATACAGCTTTAAATAGCATCCCTCTTACCTACATCAGTGCAAGGTGGTGGCTCAGCGTATAGAAGTGTGTAGTAGCCTCTGGCTAGCTGATTAATGACTGTACCTTGTGCTGTAGTGCCTGTTAAACACCTCTCCGTGGTTGTTGCTGCCCTGTGCAGCCCCTGCAGCTGGGACCATACACCTGCTGGCAGAGCTGCCTGTTGCAACAGGCTGGGAGACTGAGTGGGGTTAAAAATAACCAAAAGAGGGGGGAAAAAATATATATATATGGAAGTCTTGCACCACTTCTTGCCCAGTGCATTTAATCCAGGTCAGGAAGGGGATGGGCAAGTGTGAGAAACTGCTGAATCTGGTGCTGTCACTCAGAGAAGTGTTCTTCAAAGGAAGGTTTTTATGGGCTTTGTTTTGTATCTTTGTGTCTCTGGGGTTTTCCTGCGTGGTTGTGGTTGGTGTCCAAGGCTGAGGAGCATCAGCTGGAAAATTCTTCATCCTCTTGATGCCCTCTGCTCTGCTGTGGGACTGGATCGCAGCAGTGGAGAGGTGGCAGAGAATAAACTTTTCATTTATAATTAGGACCCATCAAAGAACCATAACTAAGCTTCTCCTGATGGGGTTTTTTGTAAAACATAATAAATCACCACCTCCAAATTGATGGATTCGAGGGGAGCTGGAGTAGGGGCTGTGCATCATCCTGCCCTCCTAACAAAAGCAAGGTGATTGCTACTGATCTGGAGTCATTACTACTTTTCACATTCCTTACAGCAAAGCAAAGCTGACAGGTCCTAATTAGAGCCTGACATCTGTAATAATAAAATATTATTCATCACGAAACAACTTTAAATATCAAAGAATCGTTGCTGCTAATAGTTTAAAATAGACCTTATTGTCTGTGACAGCCCATGGAATCTGATTTTTTTTTCTTTTTTCATTCAGTGTTTTTTGAGTTTTATAAAAGGAATTTCCCCTGAATTAACACATTGTACAGTCTTCTTAAAAATCACACTCCTAATCACCTTATTTATAATTCAGCAGCCATCTGCCCTAGCAGAGTATTGGCTTGAGGCATACATTAGGGTCTCTCTGCTATTATCTCTCATGCTTCGTTTTTATAACAAACTATAGGAATTTTAAACCCCAGTAATAAATTTAGAGGGGGTTAATCCTGGCAAAGCAAGACCTTTCCCCTGTTTTTCAGCAATTAATGTCTACCAACATCAATAAACGAGACCTTCACACTTTATACTGAAAAGGCTTAGCCTGGGTGCTGGTGTTTGAGGGGGTTGTGTTATTGATTTCTGTGAATCCTTATCAGAAATGATAAGAGACCCCCCCCAGTGGCAGCTGCTCGTGGCACAGGAGGACCCAGGGCTCCCACCTGCTTCTCCCCTTGGCCAAGAACAGCCGTGTGCAATTTATAACCAACTTCACCTTCAACAAGGAGCCCTACAGGACAGATTTCCATATGGTTGGAATTAAAATGTCAAGGGTAATCTTCTGTCAAAGCATTGGACTCCCTGGTGTCTATTTTGGGTTTTTTAGTGATTTAAAGTCACTTTAAAATCTTTCTGAAGTTGGTAAATTGGATGAGACTAAGTCGTTCTGATTGACTTCTTTATCTGGCCCCTTCCCTCCTCCAAGATACGTGTGGTTTGGAATGTGGAAGGAGCAAAATGATGATGGTAGAGGATTATCTTGACTTTTCTGTTTGTTTTTCCCTCCTGCACCACGGGTGGTTCTGATCCCCTCAGCGGCAGGCGCAGCTCCACCATAAGGAAGCAGGTAATGAACATTTCCTTAAGGAACAGCCCTTGTGTGTAGAGGGGGATAGATGGAAAACAGGGAAGTGGTTTTATCCTTCCCTCCCTCTCTCCCGTGGACCTTTTCAGTCCTGTCCAAGTGGAACTGGTATCTGCTCGTTCAGCCACTGAAATCAATAAAACACAGATTCACAGCCTTGATACGTTTTCTTTGACAAAACTTAAAAATCATTTTATTCTGTGTTTTGACAGAGCTGGAACCAGAAATGCCAAGCAGCCTTGAGCTGTCTGGGCTGTCATGGTTTATGGGTTTCATTTTCATTTGTTTCTTTGTCCCCTTTCCCTTTATTTTTCACTGGTATCCCACTGCAGTGCTATTAAACCAGCAACTGCTCGCTTGCTGTTCCTTCTCTTAATAAAGGCTTACAGCAGAGATGCTTTGTTTCCCTGGCTGTGGTGGATAATCCGTTACTTTTTAGTACCTTATGAGCTAAAATGTGTTCCTTTGAGATAGAGAAAACCCCAAAAATTTCTTCTTGATACTGTATAGAGAAAATTTGGCTTGGAATTTAGTTTTGTACAGTCTATCTTGGGGTGCTGCTTTGTAGTTTTTAGGCTTTCTGTATAATTGGAAATTAAATAAGAGCAAATTGTGGGTTTGTACAGAGTTAAACCTTTCTGATTTTCTGAGCTTAATTGTTATTCTTTTATTTATGCTCTAAAACTGTTCCTTTTCTGTGCTGCAAATGAAATGTGTGTGTCTTGGTTGCCATTTTCACAAGTAGGTTTTGAGGTGTCTCAGGAGCATATTGTGACTCGAAGCTCTGATTTGGAAACCTAAATGAAAAGCTAATCTGTGCAAACCCTGAATCCACAGCTCCCAGTAACCTGCATGAAATCACTTCCATGCACTTATAATGGGGCTTTTTGATTGTGACCTAACAGTTTAAAGCATAACTGCTTTGGAGAGTTTTCATCTCTGCTGGGGCCCCAGAATATCTGCTCCTCTGTCAGCCCAACTCCAAAGTCTGGGGGGGTTGTAATGTTGTTTGGATGATTATTAATAAAATATGCCTCCAGGGGCCAGCTGAGTGGCAGAGTGGCTTCTGAAGTGTTCTTAATTGGCTGGTGATGTTCTGTGCAGCTTATAGAAAACTAGCTCTAACTGGCTGTGGCTAATTAGTAGAGAAATTATTGTCACTCTATGACCAAGTTCACATTTCAATAAAAGAAAAAAACCCACAAAGCCTAAACAGGTTAGGAAAAGGGTTGGACTGGTTTTTTTTTAATTTTTTTTTAAGACTGCCATCTTTTGGAATTGATTGAAGTGTGGAACTGTAGCATCCTAAGCCAATGAGCATTTTGATGTAAATCAGAGGCATTGCTGTCCAAAACTACTGTGAAAAAGGCTTTACATAAACAGAAGCTTGGAAGTTTTAATCACACCATAATTTTGGAAGTGTGGAATACTTCTGCTCTGTGTGGAAGCAGAGCATGGCAGAGGAAGGCACAACTTTGCTTTCCATTCTTTTTTCTTTTTTTCTTGTGTTTTCTTTTTTTCTCCTCCACTTTTACCATCCCCCCACTTTCTGACTGCTCCTGTTTCAATTTCTCTTTGCCCAGGATTCCTCACAAGCCATTCCCCTGGTCGTGGAGAGCTGCATACGATTCATCAGCAGACATGGTGAGTTCATGGACAAAAGGTATCCTCTGCTGTTTAAATCATGAACAATGGTTTAGAAGCCTCCAAAAAACTGTTCAGAGCAGCTCAGGACACGGTGCTTGTGCAAAGGAACCCTGGAGACTGAAGCATAGAGAAAGCAGCAACTTTTGGGCTGTATTGCTGGTATTGTGTGTGTGATCACTTCCAAATACTGACCTTGCAAATGTTGCCTCAGTGATATGATTTATGTCTTGTTTCAAAGGTTAACTTCACAGCCTTGAATGCTGCAAAAGATTTTTATATGTTTGTTGTAATTTGTTTTCATTTTTAATTGATATCATTTGTTAGTAGCATGTGAGGCAGCTGTTAGTTAACATATGTAGAAGGAGGTTGAATTTATCTTCATTAACCAAGGCACAGCCAGATAGTAGATCCTGTTTAATTTTCTTTGCTTAATTACCATTTTAGAAACTATAATCTAGAGCCCCATTCTCATCATCACTTGGAAGAACCAAGTGCTATAATCCTTCATTAGGGCCAAATTTGGACGTTTGCTGGAAAAATGACAGCAACCACATTGCAAAGCAAATGGACACACAACAAACTGGGAGAGTTCATTGTTCAGACTCATGCTCCTGGCTCAGCTTGGCTCCCCAACAGAAAGATTTTCCAACAGATTCAGCTGGTTTGAGACCATGACATCAGGTCATGGTGTTGAAGGTGCAGCTTGGAGTCAGGAGGGTTGTGCTCTCCTACCACAAACCCCTGGTAGGCAGAAGAAAGGACAAACCACCTGCCTGACAGGCTGTCAGGGAGCACAGCAAAGACATTGCCACAGTGCTTGGCTCAGAAAGTCTGCACTTCAAAGGCTTTGAGTGAGCTGATTTCCCTGTGTGAGGCATCTACTTGCTTCATTAGTTGATTTGTAATGGTTGTTGCTCATCTTACACCAACCAAAAGGGTTCTGCTGCTCCTCTCTTGGAACATTCACCTCCTTGGTAGTTGGTTTGGATGATGTTGCTGATGCTGGAATGTTTTGAAGGCTGTCCTGAAGCCCTAGACAGCAGGTCCTGCTGGGGTAATTAAATGCTTCCGTTTCAATGGGCTGATTTGCTCTGGGCCTTTGTGGTGTTGCTTTTGCAAAATAAACTGCTTCCTTGTGTAAGTAGCCATATTTTACTCCTGGCTGGTAGATTGTTAGTTTATGGCTTTCTCTGGGTTGTAAAATCCCGTGGGGATCCTTCAGGGTAAAAGATAACACGTGTGGCTGTTACAGACCAGTTATTCTGTCAGCTTGTGAGGAAGGGTTAATATTTTTTCTCTGTGTGCTGAGTTGTTTTTACATATTCTGGACATAGAAGGCAAAGATGGCTTTTTAAAGAGCAGACTTTTGCCTGTGTTGCTCACATCTCCTTTATCACACGTGCTGTAGCTGCTGAGGGTGCCAGCTTATCTTATCTCATCACTAGCAACATCTCTTACTGTCTTACAGGTTTGCAGCATGAAGGGATATTCAGAGTGTCTGGGTCACAAGTTGAAGTGAATGACATAAAAAATGCATTTGAGAGAGGTAAGGAAGATCCATTCCAGTACTTAGAAATTATTGCCCAGTGTATGGATTTGTTTAAATGCTCTGAAATGGCCTGTGCTGAATGCAACTTGCTGTATTTTGTTCCTTTGATTTTTGCATTTCCTCAATGGAGTCTAGCCCAAACACTTCCCTAGTGCTCATTAACCTTGAATACTCAGTTGTTTGGGATTGTGCTTTATATCTTGTGAGTGTCTGTATAATAAATATTCTGATTAAATCTTTTCACATCTCTGATAGCTTATTGATTATTTGTAGCACTAAAGCATATAAAGAATTTCATTACTGGGTGTAACTGCATCTTCCTCCCCTCTCCCCTGAGCTCTTCCTGAACAGGCTGCCTGCTTGAGGATGAAATTTTCTGTTTTCCATGTTCTTTAGGCACAGCCTGGCTACATTTGTTCTAAATACCAGCAAGTGAAAGGGTAAATTTCAAGACACTGTTAACTTGACATAGCTTGTAATAGACTGGATGTCCTCTGTGCAGAACCATTCCATACAAAGGCAACGAGAGGCTGGGAGCCTCCTGACTCATCAGCTTCTAGCTGGGCTGTTCTCCCTGGCAGAGCAGGTTCAGAAGAGCTCTTCAGGCAGTCCCTGCAGTCCCCAGTCTTGCCTGGGTCACTGTAAGCAGCAGAGCTTCTGTTAATTCCCTGAATACATCCCTCTGAAAGAGCCATGTATAGTTAGTGTGTTTCTGTGCTGGCTCTTGGAAAAGATGAGCAGTAATTAATTAGGCATAACAAGTTTATTTTGCTTTTGGGAAGAGAGAAGTTTAACAGACGACATGTATGAAATGTGGCATCTAATTTCACCTGTCTTCATCTCCCCCTACCTGAGAATTAAAATCCTCAAGAGCAAAG